>NW_019174422.1:580827-654335 GCF_002260705.1 Seriola dumerili | reverse complement strand
CCACCCTCTGAGAATAAATGGACTCACAGCAATTGAAAGAATCAACCCATATTCACCAGTAGTGTCACATAAAAAAGAACAGAAAACACACACACACACACACACATATACATATATATATATATATATATATATATATGTTCTACACATAGGGGCTTTAAATAAAGATTTGTTTTCCATTTAAATTTAAACTAAATATTCCATTTTCAACCTTTCTGCTATGAATTGGTCATAAATGGAATATGAGTACTTGTACTTTTAAAATCCTCCTGCAGATGATGCAAGCTCAGGTTCATTATCTATTCACTGTCAAAACTGAAAGTGAAATCAAGCTAAATCATTAAGTGGTGAAGGATTATATCAAATACAAACAGATAAACTTGAAAAATCTGTGAAATACCCTTTAAACTTCAGCAGTCTAAACCATGTGAGAGATTTCTTTATTCTAAAAATAGCTGCTGAGTACGTCTTAATAATTACACAGGACAGAAATTTTCTTTTGTTCTACTTTTGCATTGCAAAAGAGGAGTGGATCATGCATGGATCGTTTGCCAAACAAAGGCTGTGTTAATGGGCGTATTATTACCTTTTACCTTTAAACCTGTCTCCCAAGAACGACCTGTTGACTGGAGCCTTGTGTACCGCCTAACGAACAGTTGCCAGGGCTTATACAACATACCACAGAGTTCCTCCCATACCATGCATTCCGCTCCACTTAGTCTCACAGAGGCCATTTCTGTCAAATAGGATGCTGGTATCTGCCTGCTTTGAAGACTAAAGTCCTCTGTCTGCTGAGTACTGATTTATTAACCCGGCTGAGCGACACCACCAGACGCCTTCTTCAACAATATGTGTGAGTTACTGACATGATTTGCGGTGTTGTCTTTATCAACACGGCAGAGATGCTCGGAAAGTCTCTACAGCCTGATAATAAGGGGAAAGACACACAAAGCAGCAAAGCAGTCCTCATTCATACCAGACAGTAGTGTCAGCACTGTAACCTTTGACCTACACGCATGATAAGCAGCAATAGAATTCTTGTGAAGGAGATTTTTTTTTGTGTTGCAGCTTGTTTGCTCTACCAGTCATCAATTTTTTTGATACCTGGACAGTATCATTTTACTATCTGGCCCAAGGTGTCACTGCTTTATTTGTTCCTTTGAAATGTTGATTGAGTCTTAAGGCACGGGCACTTTGCATTTGATCTGGGTGATGTCATTTGATTTTCATAGCTCAGCAATAAAATGAAACCATAAGAACTGAATAGAATAGATCCAGAGATGTAATGGTAAAATAATTCAGTTTTAACAAAAAAAGAGAAAAAACAGCAAGTTTAGTTCAACCAAAGTTCTTCCAACAACTCCAAAGCATTTGAATGAGAGGTAGATTAAAGATGGAATTATGCTTCTTCAAAGATACATGTAAACATCTCTATGAATCTACACAGAGAAGAGAAGAGAAACCAGCGGGAACATTTACCAAATGTCAATTATTCCCGGCACATTCCAGCACATTAATCAAACTGACTGGTTCATTCATTTCCCGGCTGGGCATTTTGAGACGAAAACAAACATGAACATACAAGTATAAAAGAAACAGCCACGTGATCAAAAGTGAACGATCCAAGAGTTTGCAAAAGCAAAATTCCAGTTTAAGATGAGATCATCTGGATAACGTAAACTGAGATTAGATTAGATTTGATAAAATTAGATTATCCTGCAGTGGATTATTTCATGCAAATTTATACTCCTGGTAGAATAACGTTGAATTGTTTTTACTGCCACATTTCCTTCTATATTTATATATCACTCAAATAGGAAAAGGAAGGCAAGGCAAATTTATTTGTATAGCACATTTCATACCAGTGGCAATCTGAAGTGCTTTACAGAGTACCACAGAAGCACACCAGCAGAAATAAAACAACCGAAGCAGTGAAACAAGCAAGCTAGAAAAAATAAAAAAAATAAAAAATTAATTAATGGATGATGTTTATACACGCCCAACCTATTTTATTTTAAAACACATTTTCAGTCTGGCAAGTTCTTATACAATGTGTTTAGTGTTTTGTCCTTGTGTAAAAGGATAAGGTTGAGGATTACCAGCCGTGACATTGTGGCTGGTATTGTTTACACCTTGTGAGTCTCTCTCTCTCTCTCTCTCTCTCTCTCTCTCTCTCTCTTTCTCTTTCTCTCTCTCTCTCTCTGTGTGTGTGTGTGTGTGTGTGTGTGTCATGATGGAAAAATGTGGTCCTGGAGACATCTACAGCAGCAGGAACTGCCACAGAGGCGTTTTTCAGTCCGTCTGTTTGTCAACGCAATAGTTAGGGTGAGCTGTGCACTTCCTGACTCCAGTGCTTCCTACTTTAAAAACAGGGTTCGTTTTATTTTTTCTAAAGGGTCAGTAATTTTCTAAAACACCTGGGCACTGTAGTTTTTAAACAAGACTAGGTCCAAACCTAGTATATGGCTGGACTGCGTATAGTATATAATATGCACAATTTAGGATGTTGGTTGAAAATCTGTTTTGGAACCACTGTAAACAGCTGACATCATCATGTTGTATTCAGCCTAGTGTTTGAGCCCTTCATCTGTTTGCTTCTCCCCTCCTCAGTGTGCTCATGTGCTTATAACCCACTAGGATAATTGGTTTGTAATGACACTTAATGCAGCAGAACCTCCACACAAACAGAGTGAGAGTGGGTACGGGGAAAGTCTAGGGGCCAGATTGGAATTGGGCCAGAGTGTGTGTCTTTGCTCTTCTGACTGTTTGGACACTCAGATTTATTTACTCACTAAAGTTCCTCTCCAGACATGTTTTAAACCATGTAAAAATTTTCTGCTATGATTAATGTTTCGTTTAACATGGTTTTCACACATAAAACTGGGTCTGAAGCTCACCTAACTTCCTGATTGAGATATGAGATGAAAGAGCAGAGAGTATCATGATGGTTAGAGGAGGAAACATCAGAGAGACTCAGCCACATGTTTGAGCCTCAGTCAGACCCAGACTCAGATGAGGAGTCTGTTGAGACCAGAACCGGAGACTAGCAGACGGATCAGAACGGTTAGGGCAGTTAGCATCTTTTATTTGTTTATGTTGTTTATTAGCTTGTAACTGGCAGTAGCTGACAAAGTGTTAGTGGTTGTGCTAATGCTAACTCTTTCTCTCTGTACTGACAAGGTTTCAAGTTTATTTAGCCCCACCCCCCGTCTCCACAAGTTGACAGGATTGGTTCCTTAGGTTTGTGACGTATGAAACCCTGGCTGTCTGAATCTGTTTTTATGAGACATTCACTTTATGAGTCATTGGTTCACTGCAGTTCAAGGAGGAAACACTCAGTCATGATGTTGACTGATTATTTCATTCATCAAATGTCTTGCATTATATAAAAAAAACACCATAGCAATGTTTACAAGGTTAAACACTTGATTTTCATCGGAGTGGTTCTTCAATCGAAGGTATGGGAACACCGTTTTGGGTCATTGTTGGCAAAATTCCAGGTTGTAAATCCCCCCCCCCCTTAATAGAAACTGTTTGAGCCAATTCATTTTAAGAGTCAAGAGCCAATGGGGAAACTCAGTCACTCAACTATGATCAGTCAGTCAGTCAGTCAGTCAGTCAGTCAGTCAATCACTCACAGACATTTGTGATTATAGGGCTGGCCCCACTGTTGCAGTCCAACCAAAAACAGGTCATCTTTGTATGTTCAATAATTTATAACGTATAAGAACTGTCTCGCTCTCCTTCTTATATATTTCCCAAAATGTTGGAACTTTCCTTTTACTTTACTTGGCAAATGATAATGACGATATATTTGCTTTTGATTTGTTTTAGCTTTCAAGTTTTTTTTTGTCTGTTAAGCAGACTGATCAATGAGAGTTAACAGAGTCATCTACAGAAGAGAAAAAGACAGAAAACTATCCAAGGTCTGTTCGACTGGGAGTGCATTGTTGAGCCAACTATCAGTAATCTTTCATCGTCTGCAGCAGGTTAACAGAGGGCATGTGAGGCTGTGCTATTTGCATTGAGAGCACATTCACGCCAGCACTATGCTGATAACAGGCTCTCTGTGGATAGACTGTGGTAGCATGATGTAATCCACATTTTCCTGCTTTTACAGCCACTTGCCTGTGACGTAATTAAAACTTGCAGTGTTTGTGCACTGTCCTGACGCAAACAGGCCAGCCCTGTTTTATTCTCTTATTCTCACACACACACACACACACACTCACACATGCAGTGAAACACATGACAAGGAGACTTTGTCCTTCTTAATTGTCAGCAGCCAGAGAAAAGTCCTTCAGCACAGACACATTTATACGTTTTCAGTATCAGCCAGCACACATCTGAATTCATCCAAAGCCAGTAGCAAAAAGAGAAATCATTTAAACTAGATACCACTTTAGACATCCTTGAGTGTTAAGATCATTCTCAAAACAATCATACGCCATTTCCCCTTCACTGAACAGTCAAATATCACCTTATCAAACTATGTGTTTGAATGTCTGGTTGCATTGTTTTACAATTTGTAAAATGGGATAATGTTAGTTGTGAATTCTAATGCATAATCATTAGAGAAGTCTAAATGTAGCCTGAAGTTAAGTTTTCTAGTGGCCTTGCGTAATTATAGAGTGCCAAAGCCATCAGACCGATTGATCTGTATCAACTGACCTACTGATTGAGCTCTGTGCTGGAATAATAATTGAGTCACGGGGAAATCAGCTCCTTTAGATCACGTGCTAATGACCTCTCCTAAACAAAGATAAAGAAGATCATACATGTTCACCACTGAAGTTGACCTTTTAGAGTGTATTCAGTAGACAAACTATCTGTCAGGCCGCAAATAGCCAGACACATGCTGCAGAGAGAACTCACTGACCCCTCTGTACAAGTATGTTCCATGGTGGTGGAACGAACTTTACTGCTGGTAAACTATGTCATATAAAAATGGATATCAAGTGATTATTGTGTAATCAAGTGTGAATTATATGGGCATAGTTGAACTTGAACTTCCTTTAGCTTCATAGATAAGGAGCTTTATATACTGTAAGTAAGGACATGGGATACTTCTTCAGAAATCTATCCTTTGTTGATTGTTGTCCACTAGTTCTTATTGGGTCCCATCAATACATAATTACTGAAATTCTGGCATTTTCAGGAAGTTAGAATAAGGACTAAACTAAATCTAATTGTATAAATACATTCATTCATTTTCAAAAGGTATATTTAGGCCATTTTGTCTTTAGACAAAAACAGTAGAATGATGACAGGAATTGAGAAGAGAAAGAGATGGGGAATGACTAATGTCTACATCCAGATTGAACCAGGGATCCTGCAGCTCATGGTCGGTACCACCAGGGTACCCGCATACATTCTTCACTGGAACAACTCTGGCAGGAACAAAGACTCTTTGGAAACTTACTGGGGGCAAAGTTGGCTTCAAATAGGCAAAGTCTTTACTCACAGTCCAAAAGGTCATACACAGGTAAACAGTCCAAAAAAGGAAAACAAAGCAGGCAACGACTTGGCAAAAATCAATAACAAGGGAAACTAACTAAAGTCAAAATCAACAGAAGCAAATATGAGGAAAAATGCTAGAAAGCAGAGAACAGACAATAAAGACAATCTGGCAAACAGGCATGGAAAACATGGGAGGATATACAAGGGGATGACTACAAAGATAATCAGGGGCAGGTGAGTGATTGGCAACAGGTGTGGCTGAGGAAAGGCTGGAAACACTCAAGGACAGGAAACTACAACAAGAGAGGTGAGCACTACAAAATAAAACAGGAACTATGAATAACACAGGACAAACTGTCACAATTCTCTAACTCTATCCTGAGTTATAGATTAACTAAAATAAAACAAAGACATAGAAACTGAATCATACAGTACTCTCAAAATAACTCACAATTTAAAAAAATAATAAGATTTTGTGTCGGCCTACCTGTGTATAATTTAAAAAGGAGACATTAAATTAATTTTTTTCACTCATATTATTTGTCAAGAATTTTCACATGCTTCATTTGAATAATAATGTGATTTTTTTTAATATAATTTTTTACGTGTGTAATTTCTGAAGTTCACATTTTCTGATACATGGATGGTCCAGACAACAACAGGAGCTTTGTGTCCAACTAGTGTTAAAGACCACAACAGGGACACTGAAAACACACCTCTCCACCACAGACGACAGGAAGTAAATGAGTGAAGAGCTGCATTCATCCTCAACACAACACATAATTGCACTCCACCCCCTGTTTTACTGTTTTGGCTCTTGATAAAAGTTTGCAGCCTGGTTACTTCTGCAAGACCTGGAATGACAACAGTCGCAAGTAATAAAAACAGGAATTGAGCTGAGTAGTTTGTCAGCAGTGCAGGTATAGTTTGTTTTCATCATATTTTTGAATGGCCTGAGGTGAGGTATGGTACACAGGCCAGTGCCAGGGGAAGCATTGTGCAACTACAAGCACAGGAAACAAAACATTACACAACCAGACAAAGTCACTATTACAACAATCTGTACGAGAGCACATAAAAATGCATGTATGCACTCAGGCGTGCATAAAGAGCCCAGACAGACGCAGACAGTGGTAAACAGCTCTGCAAACAGGGAAGAGGAACCAAAGTCATATGGCTCTGTTTAGGGCGGGATTTGTGTCTTCCCAAAGATGCTGATTGGTCTCTTGATTAATACTTAAGGCTGTGATTGGTCTTCACATAGACAAGTATTTAAATTCTGTAAAAGGATTAGTGTCCTGAGAAGTGTGTCATCTTAACAGGAGGCAACAATCGGTTGCTGATAGCCCCTCATATAGCATCAGTCCCTCCTATAATGAACCTTCACATGTCTGGATACTGGTGATGGTGATGAATGAGCCACATGAGTTGAATCAGAAAACCATCTGGATAAAATGTGATGGACTTTTACAGTGTAAAATAATTTCTTAGTAGACAAACAGAAAAATGTGACCACATCTCAACCCGATTTTAATCTTTAATTTGTCACCTGTCTATAGTTGTTTCTAAGAACTAGTAAAGGACTTTACACACAGTAGTAATGGAGTCACAAATAGCTGGTACAAGGGTACATTCAATATAATCATGTATGAATATGTTTTTCCTGTTTTCCTAAATGTCACTGTAGGTTTGTACAACATGATCTACAAACTATTTAAATTCTGAATTCTTCTTTTTTTTGTTACTTATTGCTCTTGTGGACAAAAACAGAAAAACATGGAATAATATCACTTTTGATTTACAGTATGAAAACACTTGAGGTTCTGTTAGGACACAGAGACAATGTAAACAAGTGGGTGTGCACAGCACAGTAAACCACATGTCTGTAGTTATCTAGCCTGTGAGCTGTGACTAATAAAGGATTTACCTTGCTGACCCACCCTGTGGATGATGACCAGCTTCACCTCAGACAGCACTGTGAACACACAGTTAAGGTGGAAAGCAATACTAAAGCTTTGTGGGAAACGTATTGCTTTCACAACCTTGGTGTAAAATCACCGAGAGGCCTCTTACCAAACCCCACCCCCACTCCTCTAAACCCCCCCTGCAGGGAGAGGATTATGGGTCATCTTTTAACTGTGCCATCTGCTCCAAATTGACTTTCAATTAACACTGGCAAACGAGAGAGCTGTCAGAGCAAAGAGCAGTGGAGATGCTTCTCCGTGAATGTTAAATTGTTGCATGTTACTGTGCTTGAGGCTGAGGTTCAAATGAGATTTTATCAGTGACAGGAAAGAAGTACACAGTTGATGAGACAGCACTTAGAAGACAAAGAGAACATGCAACAACTCTGGTATAAAGTTTTCCAGCTTATTATTTCAACTTCCTGATCGATTAACCCTCTGTGCTGCAGAGGATCAATATGTGTTTGGCCTTTGGCTGCAGTGCTCTGGCTTCAGATAAAGATCAAAAGCAGAACTCAGCATTAGTCTGCTAACTGACCCCAAGGGACTGTGGGAACTGTAGTAAGATTACAGATATTGCCTTTATAATACATGTCAGCTGTTAGATATTCTCACACAAGCATACACACCTCAAACACACTTGTACACTCCCCCATTTTGATCTTCCTCCCATGTGCACATGCACAGACTGAACACTTCTGTCTTGACCTCTTTTGCTCTCTCTCTACTCACACACTCACTCCACATGCACTTAAGGATAATTACCTATTTCAACACTGCAAGGAGGCAGCGAAGCACAGGAGTGTGTTATTCTATAGATGGCCGTGTGCGGAGGTGGCAGCAGGAGTGCAAACAGCTGGTCAATAGCCCTTGACGCATGGATCATAACCCCTGGGGTCAGAGGGCAGATGAAGTGTGCCACACTATAGACCCTATAGAGAGGGCAGGTGGTCAGTCTAGAGAATAAGCTCCACCCCCAACATAAACACACACACTTAGTGGGTAGAGGCTTTGGTAGACCTGCCAGAAGCAGTAAAGGGTTTCTGGTTCACACTGTACAACTTTTGCTCTTGAGGAGTTGCAGTGCTATAAATAGTACTGGTAGTAATGGTATCACCACAGTTGTAGTAACAGGAGCAGTTACTAGAGGTACAGTAGCAGGAGCAGATGGTATTGAATCTTGATAAAAAGTTAAGACAGTCTAAGGTTAAGCTGCAAGAATAATATGCTTTGACCAAAAAGTGATCCATATTAAAAAAAAAACATAAGGCCCCAGTAATACTAAATTAGTTAAAATAAAAATCAATACCTTGGAAAGGACATTTTCTGACAAGGCATCTACTTGTATTTGCATCTGCCAAAATAGATGCACTGTCCTTACCAAATGGACAATTATGATGGGTGTGAGATGGCCAACATCTAATCTTCTGTTACTGATAAAATAGCATCAGTAATTAAACACTTGATCACACCAGAAAAAGTACAATATTTCTATAGAAACTATTATAACAGGAGTCTAAGTGAAAAAAATGGACATGAAAAAAAAACTAGAATCAAATTCAGTTTTCTTTATTTGTAAAAAATATAACCGAAAAGTTTAATTTAAAAGGACATTATGTACTGGTTGTAGAGAAGAGGTCTAAAACTCAAATCTACAGTCATAAAATAGAAAAGAATTAAATACAAAGACGTGTTACTCCTGATGTTATTGATTAGGTGTGTATTTTGTGTAGCACAACATGACTAACATATGAAAATGCTACCATGAACAAATTATATATAAAAAATAACACTGTTAAATAAAGAATATTGGCAAACTGTAAAACTACAGTGGTTGAGGTATCATTTATTAAATTTACAGTTTTGAGTATAATCTACTTAATGTTATTCAGCATTTTAATGTGAGCACAAACGATGAGAGTACTAGTTGTGCTTCTGATGCAATACCCTAGCGGAGGAATCAAACCTACACGAACAGGACGGCGGAAGTTTGCCTTGTTGCCTAGATACGAGCGCGGAGGGTGGCGCATTCAATAGTCCTTCTGTGAATGAAACTGGCTTTTTGTAGCCGACATTGTGGCTCTACATAGTATGTGTCATCAAGGAATGACCTTCCTTCTGTTTGAGCCCGAATGTCGCCGGTTTCCTTGACGTTGTTGAAGAAGGACTGAATGTGGAAACAGCGCCATTTCTGTCGGCGTCCATGATACGCGATGCTACCGCAGCGGATTCCAGAGCTCAAGCTCGGAACGGCAGCGGGAGAGAAATAGCCGCTCCCCTTTCGCTGCTTCTCTCTACTTCAGCCCACGGCAGGTAAGTAAACTTGTGAGCTGAATGGGAGTTTCTTTTCGCACTGTGGTGTTTTTGTCCGCGTTTAGTGTCCCATGTTTAGCCAGCTTACTCTTTCGCTGTATGACGATATGGCGCACATTTTTGAAGGGAAAACGTCTGACAGTCCTCTAGTAGTCTGCCGGGGCAGCCGCTCCTCCTCCCCCTCGGTCACAACAACAAGCGTACGTGAAAGATAACGTTGGTTTGAAATAGAATCAAACATCTTAGCTGTATTGTGATATACTTTGGGCCATTTTGTGTGCTATGCTTCCAACTGAAACTTTAGACTTGGCCTAACGTTAGCGCGTTGCCGTTTGCTACGCTGGCTAACTATTTAATGGGGAACCGTCGGGCTTTAATGTCACCGTATAGAAGCAGCCTCCGTTCACCTGCCCGACACATACCAAACTAACCTTAGTCTTCGTCGGGACGGGGAGACATTTTGATCAAACTAATTAAACTGAAATGTATCCCGTCTCACCTGGATGATGCGTGCTAGGTAATCGTAAACATAATAATAAACTGTCTTGACAGAGGACGGGGAGCTGTCGGCAGCTAACTTGGCTAACTTAGCTCATTAGCTAAAGGTCGGTGGTCCAGCTAACCTTGCTGCTTGACTGCCAAGTGACGCTAGCTAACCGGAGTTAATACCACAAGTCAGTGAAACATTGGTTGACACTTCGGCTGTTACCAAGTCGCCGGTTCTATGACATATTAACATATTAATGACACCAATACTTAATCTCTGACATCGTTTATAGCCCAGCAATGTAGCATTAATGTCAGCAAATCATCAGTATCTGCACGCACGAAGTTAGAATACACCAAAAGTAGGTTCATCGTTAGTTAAGTCTGCTTTAACGGCATTATTTTTGTTCCTTTCCATGTCGGTTAAATTGCCTTTTAATCGTGGATTGTAGAATAAAGTTGGTATGTGGATAATGCAGTCAGGAGCTAGCTGCCGGGGCTAGTATTTATACAAGAAACAGCTGGGTTGTAGACACTGGTCAGCCATATTTAGCTACGATCGATAAAGCTAGCAAACGTTTCAGCTGTTGTCAATCTGCATTTATTTAACTGACACAATGTTATTTTGTGTACCGGCGCTGACTGCCGATATGGTATGGTTGCATACTGCAAAGCTTCTTATCTTGCCCTTTTGACGTCTCTAACGGGCAACCTATAATATGCCACTGTTGAATGACTACTGGGCCAGCCAATCAAATCGGTGCAGCCTCCATTTGCTCTTCGCGTCGGTTCTCTAATCCACTGCTGCCATATGAAACACATGAACTTGACAGCAAGCGATTCCCACACAGTTACACTCAGTTGCTTGTCAGTTGTTTTGTCATGGACTCTAATCCGGTACATTTTTAGTTCCATTACTCACAATTGAAACTATACAGCTGTTGTTTTTTTTGCGATTGTAGCGGAGGGAATGATAAAAATAATGATAATAAGTAAGGTGGTGCTTCCGGTCTTAGAGGTATTACGAAACCTTGCTTTCTTTTAGGCATTTCAGAAAGATGTTGTCACTGGTCATGACCACTTCTCCTGTCATTTGTTGAGTTAGATTGCATTTATTAAACATTACACATATAGAATGGAATAACTTCAGTCTTTGAGATACATCCACATTAATGTAAGTGAGTCTAGTCTAGTGAGTTTAAACCCTAGCCTGCCATAGAGCGTGGTATTGTGGAGTGTCAGTTATTATTACTAACCTGTTTATCACTTTAAAGCAGCGTATCTTTATTTTTATTTTAATATTTGTTTGCTCTGTTTCAGGTTGTGCCGATGAAGTGAGAATAGCCCCAAAATGGACCCCTGCAACTGAGACGCAAACACATCTTGTGTTTTGCTCAGCAGCTGAGATCATCAGCAGCATAAGCCATGCCTGACGAGTAAAATCCCCTCTTTTGCTCAAAGCAATAAAAAAAAGAAAAAAAAAACCTACTACATGCCTCCACATGTAGAGCCCCTTCAGTGCATCCTGCTGGAGTGACTGCCCCCTCTTCCAGATAGGTTCTGCCTCTTCCTCTCTCCATACCCTTCTCCGCCAACCACCCATAACTACCCATCACAATGCCGCTCCACCTGAGAATGGCCAACACCTGAGGTCCCATGCGTCCAGTGAGCACCGATTCAGACGGTCCTGCTCCTCCTGAAAACCTCTCTTGCCCCTACCCCCTTGTGGGCCCCCTGCCTGCCTCAGAGATGTCCCTGCTCCAGTCGCTGGGGCCAGTACAAAGCTGGCTTGGCCAGGAGCTTGAGAAGTGCGGGATTGATGCCATGATTTACACCCGCTATGTCCTCAGCCTTCTCCTGCATGACAGTTACGACTACGACCTGCAGGACCAGGTGCCTTCTTACTACCTTTAAGAAATATTTCTTGTCAATTCAAACAGCTTATAAAATAATTATTTGTCTTTGTTTGTGTAGTGTATTGTCATCTGAATGGGTAGTGAGTTTTATTCAGGAGAGGAAGTTTGTGTTGTGAATATAATGACATTGTTATAGGAAGATATAAATTTACCACAACAAGTTAACAACAGAGCTTTTCTTTCATTCCATGGCACTTGTACCGTTTACTAATTCCTCCTTTGATTTCTGTCATTTGCCATTACATTTGCTGATATGCAATCTGCTGTTTGTGTGCAGATTGTTATGGTACATAAGACTATAAAAATGTTAATACACGTTTTTAATATGCATATGTAGTATATTATATAATATGTATAATCTTTATATGCTTTGCCTATTTCCATGTTACTGTTTATCATTGGTTTGTCCTCTGTGACTGACAGGAAAATGACATCTTCTTGGGCTGGGAGAAGGGAGCTGGGAAGAAATGGGGTAAGAGTAAGAAGAAAGGAGGGACTGACCTGAGTCTTGAGGAAATGAAGAAACAAGCTGCTGTGCAATGCCTCCGCTCCGCATCTGATGAAGTAAGTATTGTTCTGCCTGATTGTTGTAATCCTGTGGTTCTAATTGTGTTTGAGGAGTGGTCAAATTATCCTTTATTTTTCTGTGATGTAAAGTAATCACTGTTGGAATCACTTTCGGTTTGCAGGAATGCAAACCATTTATTACTCATGCTCAAGCAGGAAATGTTTGACCTGCCTCGTTACATCCGCCAAAGAGGTTATGTTTTCACCCATGTCTGTTTGTTGGTTTGTTTGTCAGCAGGATTATGCAAAAACTACTGAACCGATATGCACCAAACTTGGTGGAGGGATGAGGCATGGGCCAGGGAAGAACCTGTCCAATTTTGGTGCTGATGTGGTTAAAGGGACAGAGGGGCGCTTTCCTTAACATTGCGAGGGCGTTTTTCGTCACTTTTGTCAAGTTCTCAGACGTATTCATAGTGTTGAGATCTGTGACTTTGTACAGTTTGACGCAGGTCCAGATTATATCTAGGATTGTTTGGCCTTGACAGAGTTATGCTCTCTACTTAGTGCCATTCTAATCATTTATGAAACTTTTGAATGAAAAGTGTGAAAAGCATTCTGAATAGAGAAGGCATGAGGGTGTAATTTGTCTAATAATGTCAGGAATCTGTTACTGTAGTACTCCTTGTTGCTTGTTAAGGTGCAGTCATGCAGATATTAATTGCATGAATCACGTGAATAGTCGGTGAATAAAGCCTTGTCAATGTGGGAGGCTAAAGCATTGAACAAGGGGAGATCTTTATTGTAAATGCAATGTCACTTTATTTGGCTGGGTGGCCACACCTTCAGTTAGTCTTCATTAGAAAGGTTATGTTAAGGTCAGCAGTTCAAAGTTCTTCGTTGACATAAAACAATGCTGTCCTTACTTACAATCCATGACCTTCAGTGGAATGGCATTTGTGTGAAACTATCTATTCCTGAAGTATAGATTGTATTTTATGCCTCTTCTGAGTGAAAAAGCTACAGAGATTTGCTGACATTTTTTTTCTGTCCAGCAGTAGTATGGAAGGTGTGCTTTAGTTGGGAGTGACACAAAGCTTGGGGGGAGGGTAGGGGGAATGGTCTGCAAGGCAAGAGGAGGAGTGTTGAGCTCTTCTCTGGGGACTGGACTCTGCGGTCTATTTTTTAACCAGAACACGCTGCACGGGATTGCAGCAGTGAGCAGCAGACTCGGTCGGCTGTCAGCTGACTGGCATTAGCACAATGATGCAAGAGGAAACGCAGGGCAGGAGAAAACCTTGCTTTGCCTTTCATGAGGTGGCATGGTAAGGAATAATATTTTCTGGAAGAGGGAACAGGAAATGAGTGAGCTAAAAAGTGTGACAGGACTGGGACTGTGGAGCAGCTATGTTGTGATTTGTTTGAGCCATTTATCTGACAGTGCCTGTTCGGTCTAAGCTAGCATTTTAACTTAGTTGTGTTGTTTATTTCAAACCCTTGTTTATTTGTTTTTCATAAATCACATTGCTCAATTTGAGAAGGCAGTAAGCCAAACATGATAAGTAGTAAATGTTCAGGGTTTCAGAACATTGTGAGGTAATCACTTATGCTATTGCCTAGCCTTTTATTTTTCTTTTATTCTTTTCTTTTCTTTTCTTTTCTTTTTTTCTTTTGGAAACCATTTCTGCACCATACCTAAATATAGCACAGTCATCGCCAAGCATGCCAAAGCTCTCACAAGTCAGCTGGTTTGACTTGTGTCAACCCCGTGCCTTTCATTCTTTGTTTTGAGTCACATATGTGGTAAAAGTAGCTGTTGGAAACTCTGCATTCTCACCTAAGGCTCTTGAAATACAATTCTTTGGTGTTTATGTCAGGGCTTGTTTGTTTTTTTTGTCTTCTCTGAAGATGATGTTGATTGACTTTGTCATCAATCAGTTTCCAGATTTTCAAATTACATTTCATTCCCATTTCTGGGCATATAACCTTCACCAAACATGTTTATATGTCAGTGTGCTAAGACCAATTGTAATTATTTTTCAAGCTCAATTTTTCAATGGAAAAATATGTGACTCAAAAATCTGTCGTTTGTCGTGTTCTTTTGTGCAGAACTCTGGAATTGAGAGCCTGGTTGAAGAGCTTTGCTCTAAACTTAAGGACATCCAAAACAAACAGAAAGGTTTGGTTTACTCCCTTAACTAACAAATTCAGAACCTTTTTTTAATTAAATAAATAAATACATAAAGTTGAGTAATGGCTGTTCTGATATGATGTTGTATTCTTTAATGTCTTTTACAGAGGAAAAACAGATTCAAAAGAAATCTGATGGCTCTCAGTCTCCAGAGCGAGCTGAGTCCCCCTCTTCAAAGGACCAGGTGGAAATGTAAGCTATATCAATGTGGACATGGTGAACCTATGTGTTTTTGTGTTTACAAAAAGTAGCTGCAAAACACACCCACACTTGTTTATTTGAATGATTCTGCTGTGAATGCATTAAAATCTACTTTTCTGTCTTGTCTGTTGTGACTGCAGGTATTATGAAGCCTTTCCTCCTTTGTCAGAGAAACCTGTTTGTCTCCAAGAGATCATGACGGTGTGGAACAAGGCTAAGGCCTGCGCATACTCAAGTTCATCATCCTCTGCAGCCCCACAGACGAGCACAGACACCTCTTCCCCAAAAGATTGCAACAGTGAAGGTGAGGCTGCAAAGGAGCGAAACCTCGAGGCATGTGGTACCATCACTACCGTGACCAACGAAAGAGGCCAGCCACGACGAAGCAAGAGGGAGAAAGAAAACCGATACCATGGTGGCGCAGCAGCGGAGGAGAAATCTACCGTCCACTCTAAGAGACAGACCAGACACAGATCTGAGGGCAAATACAGACCCAGATCCTGGTCATCTGGCTCTAGTGAGGCAGGCTCCAGCTCAAGCGGGAACCAGGGTGACATTAAGTCATCCAGAAGCAAGGCAGTTAGAATAAGGCACAAATCCAGAGAGGCTGCAAAGAATAAGAGAATACGCAACAGTGGGCAGGTGAAGCTACAGGTGAAAGTAATGGACAAAGAAGAGCGAAGACACACAGGAGGGAGCAGTAGCAGCGCTACTGGAGGTGCTGCCAAACAACCACAGCTTTACAAAAAGGGGAAGAGACCGCTCAAGGAGATTCATAAAGATCCAGGCTGGGTGGAAGCAAAAGAGTCCGGAGTTGAGGCCAGAAACAAAAAGGAATATATGGAGGAGCCACTTTGGTACACTGAGCCCATCACAGAGTATTTTGTACCTTTCAGCAGCAGACAAAGCAAGCTGGAAACAAAATATCGAAGCAAGATGGACTCTTCGGATGGCTTCGCCTTGTCAACTGACATCGAGAGGCTGTCGGAGGGAATCCAGGGAATCTGCATTGCCAATGAGAGCTACCAGAGGGCATACCTAGCAGCAGGCTCGTTCGTGGATGGGCACTTTGTGGAAGGGCCTGGTGAAACAGAGGATGAAACTGCTGAACTCACTGGGACCTCAAGCTGCCCTCAGCCAGAGGATAGTAGAGATTTAGATGACAAGCATCTGTCTGAATTCACTCACTTCTATGAAGTTGATATTTATCAATCCATATTGGATACTAGTGCCTCAGACTCGATACAAGAGAGTCGGATCTTAAGCATGATTCGACAAAAAAGCAAAGAGCAAAGAGACGTTGAGGCAGAATGTTGTTTAGTGTTAGATGGCCTTGAGCAGCAAGGGAAAAGTGCAATACGGGCAGACTCACAGGAAGCTTCGGGATCTGTTGGATTCTTAATGGAGGATCTTGAAAACATGGCTCAAGTGTGGGGATGTTATTCACCATCTACTTCAGAAGATATAGATGGAGAAAGCTTCATAGGAGACTCTCCCATTCGGCTTTCCCCCCTCCTTGATAGTGTTTCATTCACCCTGAGCAAGCTATCTGGAAATCTGGAGGAGCCACCTGTCCCTGAGGCCACCAGTGAACCATCTGGTTTGAACTCATCCTGCTTCTCTCTTTTTGAGCTGCAGTATGACAGCCCCACTTTTCCTTTTCCCCGTGACTCACTCACCCACGGTCACGAAAACAACACAGACGTCTGTAGCTGTCTCGACCCACATTCTAATAAACAGTCTCGTTTGCTAATATGGACCAAAAATAGTGCCTTTGACGAAACTGAACACTGTTCTAACCTTTCAACGCGAACTTGCAGTCCGTGGTCACATTCAGAGGAGACGCGTTCAGACAACGAACAAGGAAATGCTCCCACAGAAGATGCTGCTCAAATTGGCAATGAAGAGATTGATTGTATAATCCCTCCTCTCTCTAGTACATATCTAGAGGATGAAATCTTGGATTTTTTGCAAGATGAGACTGGACGAAAGTGTGAGGAGGTCAGTGTTAGCACAGCATCCAATCAGACCTTCACCAAAAAATCTAAATTGGAGTCCATTTGTGGTATAGCATTAGAGGAGGATGAGAGTAAACAGTACAGCACTGGCATGTTTTCGGACAACACAAACCAACAGAGTGATGATTACAGCTCAGGGATAATAAAGGACATTTGGACTGCAATCAGAGATGGCAAATCTGTAATGTCAAGGCAAGGAGCAGAAAAACCAAGCGAGGGGCTGTTCTCAGATGAGTCAGGCAGTTACTGCTGCAGCTGTCCGGAGGTGCAGGCAAAAGGACTTCCAATTCAGGGACCTCAGAAAAAAGCAGTGCAACGGTCAGAGTATCACCTTTGGGAAGGCAAGAAAGAAGAACAGGACTTAGCCAAAAACAAACTCTCCAAGGTAGATGGTGCTGGGGATTACATGACTCCGTCCAAGCCCTGGGACTTGAACTCTGACAAGGAGAGTACATCATTCATCCTAGGAGGGGTGTATGGAGAATTGAAGACACTAAGCGGTGATAAAAATTGGGCTGTTGTGCCGCCAAGTGACACCCAAGATAGCCTGCTACAGTGTGCTGCCGCAGCTGCATCTGCTTCTAGCTCTGACATGCTCACCATCACTGGCACAGATGTTTTCATGAACACGAGCAGCTGCTTCGCCCCTGGGCACAGGCCCCTGTGGAGGCCTCTTGTGTCCTTTGGGCAGAGTGACCAGGCCATTAAAGGAGGTGGAGATGGATTGAATAAGGGATTTTCTTTCATCTTCCATGAAGATTTGCTTGGATCTTACGGAGGCTTGCATAGTGAGGAACAAGGTTTAGAATACCCGTTCGCATCCTTCAACCTAAACAATCCCTTCTCTCAAGTCCTCCATGTTGAGTGTTCTTTTGAGCCTGAGGACATGGCTTCTTTCAGTCCAGGTTTCAAGCCCAAATCTATTCTTTGCTCGGACTCAGAGAATGAAACCTTCCACCCACGAATATATGGCATCAACCGGACGCAGTATAGGGCCATTCGCATTTCCCCCAGGACTCATTTCCGACCAATTTCAGCTTCAGAGTTGTCTCCTGGAGGAGTAAGTGATTCAGAGGCTGAGACTGACAAAGAGGAGATGAGTTTTCCCGTCCTGGCGCCAGTGGACGTCTTTGATGATCCTCAGGCAGACCTCAAACCTCTGGAGGAGGATGCAGAATGTGAGGGCCCTTATTATGGGAAGTCAGAACTGGAATCTGGTAAATTTTTACCCAGATTAAAGAAGTCTGGCATGGAGAAGAGTGCCCAGACTTCTCTGGATTCACAGGAGGGCTCCAGTGCCCTCCTGCCAATCGCTGAGCAAGAGATTTGCTTAGACTGCAAAACGGCAGCAGCTGCATCAACTGCAGGTGGACAGACGGACGTCTCAGTCGCCAAGATTCAAAAAGAGGAATCTTCAGGAGAGAAACAGTCCTGTTTATGTGCACCAGCAGGTCAGATCCCTAAGTATGGGATTGCTTATGACTTTGTTGGAGATGTGCCGGAGGTGAGGGTTTCTTTGAAATTATTTCCTAAGATTATCAGTGTGTTGTCATCAGTAACAAAAATATAGACCTAACCATACAGTATTTCATAATCTGACATCAGCTGTTGTCAGGTTCCACCTGTGATGTCTCAGGCAGCTGTTTACCGAAACACACTAACCACTTCTCATTTGTCTCGTTTAGTTCCCTCTGTTAAATATAAGTGGACAGGGAGGAACTGGCAACCAGCAAGATGAGTGCTGGTGGCAGAACACACTCTATTCACCCCTTTTCCCTGGCTCTCAGTGTACAGGTAAATGTGTTAAGAAAAAAGCCTTTAAATGATTAAATTAAGCAATTTAAAATTTTTACCATTTCATTCACATCACATCAAACCACTGACAGTTCATGCTTTTGTCATTATTTTTATTTCAAATTAAGAGACTATTAGTATCACACTCACATTTGTATTAGGGGTAAAAGTAATTAGTTAACATACAACTTACTAAACACAATTAATTGTACATACATGGTCCAACACAGAGTATGAGCTGAAAACTGTAGTTTGGAAGTGAGTCATCTTGCACCAGATGAACTCTGTTGAAGTCTGCACACGATATTTTTACTATTTGTGTTGGACAAAGAAAGTCTTAACTTGTTTTAACTTGTTACTTTAAACTGCTAGTTACCTACTTCAGCTCTAAAGTGCTGCTGTTGATTGGAAACTGTATGTCCAAATCTTGCCACAGATCCACACTGACACTCTGCTCTCCATAGATATTAAATAGTCGTATAGTGCCATATTACCAGAATATATGTAATCTAAAGGACTACTTGTAATAATGAAAGTATTTAATCACAGCTACAAGGCAATACTGTAACCTGAACTCATCAACAGTTGAATTGGAGCAATTGTCTAAATATAAAGCTCATAAACCGAAAGCACAACAGGGTGCTGGTTTAGGGCACAGAAAGCAAGGAAGCGAGGAAGGAAGTGAACATTTTTTTTTTCGTTTCCTCTGTTGGACCCAGAACATATCCAACCATGCAACAATATTTATGTGCTTTCTCATTTTCCTTGAATCACGCTTAGCTGGCCACTGGAATACAGCAGCACCTTGTGGGATCTGGGTGTAGTCACACTCAAACAGTATAACAGGTGTATTAAGTGAACAGTGTAAATCTGTAACATAAACTCAAAAAGAGTAGATCAGTGTGAAGTGACCCAAAATAAAATACATTTTATTGATTGTAAACCTTGATTTAAGAATGAATGGTCAGTCTTTGAGAGAGTGAATTCCTACTATATTATATTGCAGTACATTAACAGTTTACAGATGAAGAAACTAGAAGAAACCGATGGATCGGCCAAATATTGAGCTCAGCTGCTGTCAAAATATTTAAGCCATCTAAACAGTACTCCCATTTTTGGTAACAGCTTCCAAAATCCCCTGAGTGAACATGGTAAAGACATTTGCTGTGGCAATCAAGCTGAAATTCCTAATTAGGTCACAGAAACTGAAGGGTCACAGTAAGGCAGCTCACAAACACTGAAACTCTACAAATGCTCACAAACTGACACTGAGTAGTTGGCACTTTTTAGACCCTGTTCACTTTGAAAATTCAACAGATGCAGGAGGTAAAGGAAGCAACAGTGCAGTGATATTTAGCATGGATATTTCTATACGCAGCATTCTAACTTTTTTCTCTGTCTTCCCTCTCCAGGGAGCAGCAACATTTGAATACTCCAGTTTTGCAGAGGACGCTCGTCTTCGAGAGGAAACTTCCTCTCCTTTTGTGACTGGACCTCTACCAGCAAAGATTCAGGGTCATCTCAGAGCTGGAAAACCTAATGTAGGCTAATTTTCTGAGACACCCCTCCAAAACCCCGCACATAACCCTGCTGGTTTTCATTTACTAACTTAAATCCATGTGTAATCAACAATCAGATCAACAAAAAGTGAGTGAAAAATAGGAAAACTCAAAAAAACATATTCTGTCTTTGAGTGATGCCATGTGCGGACATGCATTTTAGGCATTTTAGAATTTGTTTCAGTTGATTCTTCTGTACACTGATCCTCATTCAAGTCTCACAGTTAGGTAGTAGGGACAATCTTTTGTTCTATCCTTGTCAGTTTTGTTCCCACCATTTTGCTTTTGAACTAGGTTACTGGTAGTTGGTGGTGTCTGAATGGTTGTGCATGTATGTTTGTCCAGCCAGTCTCACTCCTCTTTTTCTAGTTAAACCTAATGTTGTGTGAAACAACTGCTATCGCATACTCTACTTTCCATCTTGTGTTCAGAAAGACATTATAACAGATGTTGAGATTTTTGAGTTGTGTAAGAATTTGAGAGTTTAATTTAAATAGTTTGTTTGGAAGACTTTCTGAATGTGAAGTAGAGAATGTGTGCAGCTTTCTTCTAAATATCCATGAATTCCCCATGTGTGAAAAGTTATCATAAATGAGTCTGATCTTTGAATGGTGATAGTCTTTCAAAAGCTAGCAGTAGACATAGTATGGTTTGTGAGGCTAAAATAAAAAATCCTTTAAAAATAACAATAAAAAAAGAAAAAAACAGGAAATCAAAAGGAGTTTTGTTGGCAAAAATACTAATAATCTACTTGAAATGCAATGCTGTAAAAGAATTGGGGAAAAAAAACGAAAAAAAGTTTGTGTTCTGGGGTCAAGACCCATCATGAAAAGACATGACTACAGCCATTTCTGCAGACACCTGTGTTGCAATTGAATGAAACTTTTTTAAATTTTTTTTTGTAATTTCTATGGTACAGACTATTGGTGCTATAAGTATGTTCAAAAATCTTTTGGAGTTGCAGTTCCATTTTATGGCTGTGATAAGTAGATGGCAAAGCCTAGTTTTGTTTGTAGTCCAGACAGTCAGACTCCATGAATATATTTTTGCGAAAAATTGTGAAAAGAAGAAAAAAGTTTTGCCTGATTCTTTGCTTAATGTGGCTTGGTTTTTATTTTAAGGTAACCTCTTAGTTGTCAGGCCTGTAACAGCTGAAGCAGAAATACTTGCAGGTATTTAAATCTCACGTTTTTTTTACACATCGTTTCAGTTCATTGTCTCCCAGCAGAAAGGACAAAATCAGCATTGAGTGATGTTAACTGTCCATGCTGCAACTAAACAAAATCTATAACAAAACAAGTGGCGGGGCAATGGTCAAACCAAAAAACATGGTTATAATTACACTAAGGTACAAATGCTTTTTTTTTTTTTTTTCCATGTGAGGTGTGTTTTTATTTTTTGGTTTACAATATATCTTGTTGAAATATTGAGTAATGTCTCACTGTGTGTGTCAGCATAGAACTTGTGAAGGCACTGGTTCAGAGTGAGTGTACTAGAACTTTATCTCAGAGAATTGTGAATGTATGCAGACATATATTCACAAAAATATAAATGCATTAGTGCCCCACCAATTCGACACACCCTGAACAAAGTAGCTACGAAACCTTTGAGATGTTGTTTGCTGACCCTTCTCGTGACCTGTGCTTTGAAAATTACATTTAGTTAAAAGCATCTGCAGATATATTTCCCTCTGATTTAACTCTATTTTTTCAAACAGGTTTTGAGGACAGTAGCAGGGTGACTTATTTGTCACATCATACCTTGAAACTGAAGCACAGATAACTAAAATCATCCTTCCATTAACGGGTAATTAAAAATATGTTATCAGAGTGAGCAGACTCGCTTTAAAGCAGTGTTGCAGGCGAAAGTGTCTCTATCGCGGGCATGGCTTTGGAAATGGCTTCCTCATTTGAAAATGCAAAGATTGTAAAGGCCCAAGATTTGTTCAATCCAATGCCACTTCAATTGAAAAAAGGACTCCCAAGTAGCTGAATGAAAGGTACTCAACTTCAGGGTCTTGTCACCTTTCTTTGACAGTCATCAGACACTCAGGAATTTTTTAATATAAGCATACTGCATAATCTACACTCAGACCCGTGACAGTGCATTGATGCATTAATGTAAAACCTTTCTTTGATTGTAGAGCAGTAATTATTGACAGGAGTTCTCTCCAAGCAAACCACAGAGGTGACTGTCATTAATTTAGAGCTATAGGTTTAGGGGGGAAAAAAAAAAAAAAAAAGAACTAAGCCATTGTAGATTGCATAAGCAATGCGGAGGGGAATTCAAAAGCCCTGAGTCCTATGCAATACCTTGGCGCATGTTAACATTCAACAGTATATGGAGAAAAGTCATTCAGTTAATTTTGCATGTTGATTACTTTTGAGTGAGGGACACCTGAGAAAAAATAAACCATGGAATGTCTCTGAAAATGCAGCATGCAGACATCACTCTCCATCTTTTTATGTTGGGTTGAACAAAATATTTTGGTTTAAAAAAATAAAAAAAATGCGAGTGAGGTGATATCAATGATTGAAAGAATGTGTGTGTGTGTGTGTGTGTGTGTGTGTGTGTGTGTGTGTGTGTGTGAGAGAATCTGTCAATGAATGTGTGCAAGAAGCTAACTTACATGAGAGTTGAAAGGAATGCATCACACCTTTCTCCATTTAATTCTTCCATTTTGATAGGCCGTGTTAAAAAAAAAAAAAAATCAAAACAAAATAAATAAAAACAAAAAACACTTATGATGAGAAAATGCATTCAGTGGGGGTATATGCATTTGGAGCGACATTGACAGGGTGGCTGATTTTCAGATGCATATCCAGCACTGAAAACTGAAAACGAGTTTTCCTCGTCTTTTCATTCCCACCCAGATGATGCTCCTTCACCCTCACCCTTCCTCTATGTTCCTAAATCCCATCTGTCCAGAGTAGCTGTGTTGTTCTAATTTCATGTACACCCTGAGTAAATTATTTTGTTTCATTGTGGATTTTCTTAACATCTAATAAAGGAATAAACCAAACCTCAGCCGATGAACTCCTCTGTCTTCTTTGTTTCTCTTTTGTTTTGTTTTATTTTAGTGCACATGCAAAGGCGGTGACTGCAAAGGCGGTGACTGCTCAGACAGGAAGAACAGCTGTACTTATTAGCTACACAACCTCATGGTAACACTAGAGGGCAGGGTCAGGATGCTGTAGCAGAGACTGCTTCTTCATAACTTACAACACATATCGGTCTTTAGCCGTTTTCTTATTTTATTTGAAGGTGTATGCTTAATAATATTTTTGTGAAAGTTTGAAACATTTTAAGAAGCATCCATTTACATTAAGATATTTATATTGTGGGTTGTCACTGGAAACAAAAAGTGCTTAACACCAGTCAGGCTGATCAGTGTATACTGTTTAGTGGACACTAGTACATCCATCAAGTCACCATCACTTTTGCTTCATATAAGAGATCTATTTATAGTTATTTATATATGAGATTAATTTATATGTTACTAGTAGCTGTAACCAAGTGATTATTCAAACAATAAACAAACAAACCTTGGAAATAAATTTCCTTTCCTCATTTTGTATACTTCATTTTAAATAAATGTTTAATTTTGTTGGTCTCATTGTTTCATTAGCATGTATTCTATATCTTTCTTAGTAGTCTTTTTTTTAAATAACCCATAAGGCACTCTGAACTGCATTCATTCATACAAGAACATACGAATTGATTGAATCTGATAAACAGCTGCACCAGGACGTTTAATAAGGGTTTCAATCAATATGGCAACTATACTATTCAATGTGAGAAGGGAGTAACACGAGGGTATTCAAGGTACAGCTATACAGAAAACACAATTTTGGAGCCTGAGAATAAGACAATCGATATTCTACAAGTAATATTACAACGTTTTTCATATTAACGACTATTATAAATCGTTGTGTAATAAATTGTAGGTGTGGAGTTCACTTTTTGTACCAAAATGCCTCCATAATATGACTGTGCAGGAGCTCAGGTTGTTATGAGGTCGATTATTAATGCCTTCAGGTCCAGACAGGTGAATATATCGACGGTGAACATTCTTGACTCGATTACACCGCACTCTCGATACAAGTTTGTTTTAAAATGGCGGCGGAAGCGTCGACACAGGTACGAAATGTTTAGGATACCGGATAAACTTGCCAAATGTGCTCGGTCACATAACTCGTAATTGTTTTCTGCCTATTGATGCTGTGAAAGCAAAAGTAAAAACAAATGCCTCTCGTATTTGAACTTATTTTGGCTCCACTTGAGGAAGCGCTGGTAAAATGTGAGTTGGCGACAGCAGCAAGTGCACTTGGCGAGCAAATCCGGTTCGACGTGTTGTTTATGTTTATCAGCCGCCTTTCCTTCTTGAGTTGAATGTATGTGTCTGTCCCGACAAATGGCCTCACACTAGTGCTTTTCTTGTGTGCACTAAGCTACGTTGAGGAGGCAGGAAGGAGGCGATGATGGTGCAGCAGTAGTCACAGCATCATCATGGACCGCTCCGGCCGGCGGATACCTGCCACCCACCTGTAGCATCAACCGGCAGCATGGCGAACACGACCCACGGCAACCAGGAGCGAAGAGACAGCCGCTGTGGTAGGTCACAGTGATGCGCTTTGTATTTATCACGGTTAACACACATAACGCACAAAGTCAGCACTGATATTTTTCGTGCTGTTCTCCCTGGTAACATTACAGGTCAAGCCAAACTGCATTAAAAAAAAAAAATTATGTTAAATGTGTCTTTGAATACCGTGCATTTACACAGTTAATAAACCATAATATTGAGCAATTGTGAATGATTTAATATCGGTCTAGAATTCGGGACACATTTAATATGCAAAAGGCCAGTTGCTGAGATACAATTTAAACCTTAAACCACACAGTTAATGTACCTGACTCTTAACATTTTGCAGGCTTTAATTTGCTCAGAAGACAGTCTTTGTTTCAGCAGACATTTCAAGTTTCCAGCAGCATGTGCTGAGATGAAACTGAAACTTTAAACTCTAGATAATATGAGGTCAGTCTTCAATTCAGCATGTATTTAAATTAATAAGTTGTACTCGCTGAGTTAAAATGTGAATTTTAATCTACTCGGACTTGTCTATTTCTCACCACTGTCTTGCAAGGTGTTTGTAAGGCTGTACTTAAAAGTTGTGTGATGTGTAAATAGCCTGGAAAACCAAGGACTTCTCAAATATTTTTCATTTCATTTCATGTGTTCTTTAATATATGCATCACACCCTGCATTCTGCTCTACAGCTGAGAAAGTGCCGCTTAGAAATTTGAACTGTATCTCAACCACTCGGAAAACTACTTGAGCAATTTACCACTTTTCAGAATTTGTGATGTCAGCCAACCTAAGATGAAAGTGAAGGTGCGTTTCCTCATGCTGCCTATTGATAGTGATAACATGACTCACAGGAGAAGATTTGGGTGGGTGATTCAGTGAAGTAGACAGTAACAACAACCTTGTTGTTTTTGATGATTTAAAACAACATGAACATGCATGCCTGTGTTGGTGTGGCCCTCACACGGTTAGTTGCTTAATACTTGGTGATTAAAATCTTATGAGTGATGCTGCATTTTTATTTAAATATAATGCATTTCAGCTAAGGATGCCACTTTTACAGCAGTACATGGTGGTAATAATAATAGTAATGAGTTTATAAACAACCTGACATTTATTGTTGAGCTGTAGTTATACATTATTTCCCCATTGGCACTGGATCAAGCTGGGACAAAGTCTACCAGGCTCACATGACCACATGCAGGTCATGGTTTAGAGCTTGGGTAAGAATCTGACTTTGTGTGTCAACCATTTGGAAAACATTAGTCCCTCTGCTCGGGTTTGGACTTTTTATTTTACTTACCAAATTAGTTGTTTCACCATGGTCACAGTTACAGTAAATTAGTTATTGCGAAGTCCACTGTTGTTTATAAAAAGACAAGTGTGTGTGTGTGTGTGTGTGTGTTTTCAAAGCCCTTATTTGTCCTTGTTTTGTTGAAAAACAGAACACCTCCACATACAACTACAACTTAACTGCAATGTTTGAATGCTGTCGAATGGATCTGAAATGTGTAACAGAAGGGGGAGGGAGTGTGTCTGTCCCTGAGAGTCAGGAGTTTAATTAATGCTGCTTGAGAGCTTAGACACTCTAGCTTTAGCTTAGCTTCCCAGCTGGTGTTAAAGCATGATGTAGCCCTGCTGGGGCCCTTTTCTCATTACATAGCAGAGTCCTGTTACAGCCTGGTTACTGTGGGATTAGTTTTCGCCTCTCAAGGCTCCCACGCCCATGTTTTTAATGCCCTGATCTATTGGAAGAAACCTTTAATAATGTTTACATTTAGTGAGGATGCAATTGTCAATTTGTAGATTCTTTCTTTTTTTTCTTTTTTGATTGATTGTGTAGTCTATAAAATATCAGAAAACCACAATCAGGGCAGATTAAGGGTGTCCCTGGAGCAAAAATGAGCTGTGGGTTCCTGTTTACCCTAACCTTTCTTCCACTTTCTCTGCATTGTATTACTTAGTAATTATAATTAGTTTGTGGCGACTTAAGCATACATTTATTTAAGCATATGCACTAAAATAAAGTGAACAATGAAGGGTTTAACTTTAAAATGTACCTCAGAGGAGCCTGTAATATAATAATGCAGGTGTCACCTTATATCATTCCTCTGTGGTCCTCACAGTATTACCAGACAAATCAGCAATTACTCAAACAACCACAAACTAATTGCCAGATGGTGAACCCCCTGGTACTGCTCTGCATGGTTGGTTATTATCCTTGATTACAATGCACCAGAGACCAAGAGGATGTCTTCAGATTACTTGTTTTGTCTGATCAACAGACAATATTCAGTTTAGATATAAAACAGAGAAACTGGACAGGACCAACAAATGTTTGGCATTTTTGGTTCATAAATGACGTCATAAGAACTAATCAATCATCACAATGATTTTAGATTAATTTTTGACGGCTGGTTTTAAGGCTCAGTGTCTGAATACAGGCTGTGTGCATTTCTCTGTGGACTGAGGCTTTGATACTTTCACAGTATTAATATAGAGCCTAGACCTGCTTTATAATCAAACAACACATGGACATCTACCTTTATACAATATGAAAATATGTTTGAAGCTGCACTGTTTACATCCATGTTTACAAGCTAGCAGTTTTCTTCTTCCTGGAATTTATGGGCATTTTGCTTGATTTCTTTCTGCGTTACAGCCACCAACTGTCCATCAGTGAAACTGATAGCAGCAATGTTTTACTGTGGATTTACAAAACATAAAGCAGTAAAAGGTATTGTCCAGTAATATTTGTTTTGAAACACAAAAGTGAGATAGGAAGGTTGATCTCCTTTTGCAGGTTTGTCATTATTCTATGGGCCGTGATGGGTAAGAAGGTTGTACACTCGTGGGTCACACGTACGCGCCACTACAATTTCTTCAATCAATCAAGTTGAATTTTCACAGTAATATAACTTTTTATTTTTTATAACTATTCTGGTAATCAAAACAGCTGTAAAAAATTGTTAAAATCAAACTAATTGAGTCTTATCTTCTTTTGAAGGTGTGTCTGGAGTAGCTATAGTGGAGAATGGCTCTGTAGTCAAAGATCCAACTGTCTCTGACCTCCAAGATCATACCAACTGCCACTGCCATGAATCCAGTTCAACCCCGCAGAGCGAGCCCGTCCTGCCCACTTACAAGCCGTCCTGCTCCTCTACCCCCAACTACTACAGCAGCCCCCAGAAAAGCTACTCAGACCTGGATCAGGACAGCCACAGCTTCACTTCCCAGGACTCAGGTATCCCCACTCTGGAGATCAACCCTCCAGAGCCCATCATCCACAGCCACCAACGCTCAGGCGACGCAGGCCTCATCCTGGACGCCAGTCATGATTCTCCTGCCACTTTACCTTTGGATGATGATCCCGCTAACAACACCATCCGCAAATCCTCCACCTTCCCCCGCAGCGGGTACGACTCCATCCGCCTCTTCAGCCCCGCCATCAGATTATCCGCCACCACGGGGATGGGTCTCGGTGGTGGAGCCTTAAACCGCAGCGATGACATCTCTGTGTGCAGTGTGTCCAGCATGAGCACTGAGCTGTCGGTCTCCAATGAAGACATCTTGGATTTCACAGTCACTTCTGACTCCAGCGCCAT
The DNA here is from genome assembly GCF_002260705.1 of Seriola dumerili. Taxonomy (NCBI): domain Eukaryota; kingdom Metazoa; phylum Chordata; class Actinopteri; order Carangiformes; family Carangidae; genus Seriola; species Seriola dumerili. The sequence goes on along the minus strand of NW_019174422.1, from coordinate 625,733 downwards.
TGTCACCCTAGAAACAGACGACATCGGCGCTGCTCACTTCTCAGACGTGATGTTGTCGTCATCTCCAGGAAGAGACTTGTGGAGTCCTGTACGACCATATCTGGGGTCAGGTGTCATGCAGCAGGAAGACGATGGCAGGCAAAAGAAACTGGGACCCCTGGCAAGCTTATTCAACAGGTAAGTTCAGTTATGACAGAATATCTGTCTTAAAAGGATAAGGCAAATATTTCTATAGTTGTTTAGTAGGAGTCAAACTCGAAATGCATTGCTTTGTGTTTTAATTATGCCTTGATCAATCAGTCTATTGGATTTGGCTCCACAATGATATGGCACTTTCATTGAGTCATACGTACATTTCTTCCTATGTAATGTGACGGCAGCTTTACCTGCATTTATCCACAACCTCAAGCTAGCACTGAGTGAGCAATGTGGTAACACTTTACTTCACTCTAATAGTAAGCAATTCTGTTGATATTTGAACTCGGCAGCAAAATGTCACCAAACAAACGACATGCCCAGAAACACAAAACATTAAGAACACAAGAGACTAAAAACTTGTGAGAGTTTGTGTTTAGATAATTTAAGCTAACAAGGAAGGTAAAGTTACCATAGCATTTCAAATTATGCATCCAACCAAATAAAGCCACTGTGCTAGCAAACTTGTGTTTTTAGGCTTTTGTGTCTATAAATCCCTTTGCAAGTTGTACAGACAAACACCATGCTAAAGAGCAAGCAATGAGAAAGCAAACTGTCGTTACAATTGCTGCTGCAAAGTTAAAATGCAGCGAGGACAAAAGTGACACACTGTATATTAATAAATACTTACTTATACGTGCTTACAACTACATTATAGTGTGTTGTAAATAATTTTAAAAATGTTTATGTAGTGCATATAAATGCTAAATGGGAGGTTTCCAAATACAAACTGTTCCAAGAAATATGAAATAGGACAGTTTTTAATATATGTTTTGCATTGGCCTTTGTTATCTTTTTGTGTATCTGTTCATTCCACTATCTGGATAAAACACAGGAAACAGCACATAGTTATCCTTCATTTATAATTTAATAATACAAGAACATTGATTATGTAACAAATGCCATAGTGCCATGAACTGTAGGCAGCCTGCCCTCTCTACTTCCTCTCATCAGACTGTGTTATTGCTTATGGTTGTTTTTCACATTTTCTTGGCCAAGACATCCTGTCCCCTCCCAGCACTCTTGCTCGTTACAGCTGGCCCTCAGCCTAACATGGCACAACATTAGTAACGTTTAGTTTCAAGACTCTGTCCTAAATCAAGGACAGATTGATTAATGAACAAACACATGAACATAACTTATAAAGCCTGATTGATGAAACCAGGGTCATTTATGCTCTCAAAGAAAAACTATTTGGCATTTGCACTCAGGGTTGGCCCTCAATAAAACAAAGCAACACTACAGATTTTGCTTTAAAGTTACTGATTGGCTCAAAGTGACACTGTATCATTCTAGGGGACCACACAATACCTCTGTTTGTAAAGAGGATACAGCCATGTTGAAAGTCTTATTTCGCAATTCTGTGTGTGTATGATTGGGTGTGTGCTGTTCGTTCCTCTTAAACAGACTGTACATGTATGTTACCGGCCAGTGTTGACATTTGGGGTTGACATCTGTCCATATAGAGAGATTTATAACATTTGTTGGAAAGATTTTATTGCATTTAACGTAACAAGTCTCTAGATTTAGCGACTTGTTTTCAAACAGGTTGTGACTGGACTGTGTGGATGCCGACCAGGGGCTTAAGGCTACACCTCTTGTTATGAGCAGTCTACCGAGCTGCTCGGGAACTGCAGGGAAGAGGAGGAGCACTTCCAATACACTGAGCCTTGCCTCCATTACAGCAAATAAACTACTTTCATTGCAAGCATCATTATGACTAAAGGAGGTAGAGGAATAACTAAACATAAGACACACTGAGCAGAGAGAGCAGGAGAGAGGGAGGGAGAGTCATTGGTAAGATAAAGAAACTGAATAGCATTTAAACAACAGAAACACCTGCAACTGTAAATGAGACGCGACTGAAAATGAGGCGTCGTACTAAAATACCGCTCTGACTAATTCTACAATAATATCAAACAGAGGGAGTTAGACATAAAGAACTGCCTTGAATAAAAGTCTGTTACGTTTTGGAGTTGAGTAAATAAAGTATTGTGGATCCCAGATGGAGGCTGTGAGCTGTGTGAGACTAAATAAGAAAGATAGTCCGTCTCTTCTCACTTTCTCTTTGGTGATTTTGTCAGATGATGTCACAGTTATAAAATCAGGATTTGACCAAAGGCGGTCTAGACATGTACTAGGTTTTTTGCTTGTTTGATCAACTCAGAGTGGCAAACTACCAGGTAATTGGTCAGCCTATAGATCTTGATCAAACAAAGTCAGAATGATTTACAAGTCACCACAAAGATCCTTCATCAGCACTTTCTATTTACCCACAAAGACTTTCATTCTGGTATTAATTTACATACAGTAGTGATGCACATTGCTCTGGCGGCATAAATGAAGAATGACGATGATGAGTTTATTGTGCAACCTATTAGTATGTTGAAATCATACTGAACATTATGTTTGAAGTTCCTTGAACAAAAGCTGTTTTCACACCCACTGGCCTTGTTCACATGTAGCCATTTAAAAATCATCAAACAGGCCTTCTGATTATCTCTCACTAACATTTTCTGTTGAGGTCTGAATTGTCCTCGAATGAGCAGGGAAGGGGATTTTATAGCACCTCGTCAAACGTGTATCTTTTATTTTTCAAACCATGCTGCTGGTAGAAAATTCTTTTCTCAGCTGTAATCTGACACCTGCTGTGTTGTTTAATGACGCGTGTGTGTGTGTGAGTGAGATTGGACAAGGTTCAAGGTTTTCTTCAAGGTTTTAAGACCTACAGTATTTTACAACCTGTAATTAAAGAATGTGATTAAAGCATTATAGAGCCAGGTAATACATTGTAAAAACAACAAAATAAACCCTCTTGGTATTTATTTATTACATAATAGGATGATGACCAATAATAGTGTTTTAGTTGTGACTGATACAATAATTGATGATGACTTTGATCTTGCAGTTGATAAAATGGTCAATAAAGCATAACTTTTTACATTGATCTCTTAATCTTTAGCCACATTAGCAGCATGGCTCTATGGATGGCAACAATGGTTTGTCAGTCTCAACTACATTGTCATGAAATTGGCTTCATGCATTCACAGTGCTCAGAGGATGAATGCTAATGACTAAAGTGATGCATTGACTTTTCCTTTAATGCCACCAGCAGGATAAAGTCTGACTCTTGTCTTTTTTTTTATAACCAACTAAAACTAACATCTCATTCACTTCTGCCTCAGCTGTACTCTGTGCTTAGTGCTACATAGCGAACGTTAGGATACTAACATGCTGAACTAAGAACATGGTTAATACCTGTAACTACCTGTGTATGTTAGCATTGTTACTTGTACATTTTGTTGGCTTGTTTGAGAGTTAGCTGTTGTTCCTTGACCAGTGTGTTGGATTTAGGGGAATCTTTTGGCATCAACGGAATATAACATTCATATTCTTTATTTGGTGCATAATCACCTAAAACTAAGAATAGTTGTGTTTTCATCAGCTTAGAATGAGGTCCTACATCACACTGAGCGGGTCCTCTTCCATGGGGCCCCACTATGTTGCACCGCCATGTTTCTATAGTAGCCTCAAACCAACAAACCAAGCACAGGCTGTAAAAGGGCCTTTTGTGTGCAAAAAAATGCAAAATGGGGTTATAGCTTGCATGCTAATGTTAGCCACAGGTACACCTACATTCAGCAGTCGGTCATTTTTCTTTTTTAGCGTTGGAGGGTGTTTGACCATGCAGCTTAGGTCGGGTCTTTTGGAGTAACTGTGCGCTGTCATCAAGGCTAAGCTAGCTGTGTGGTTGTCAGTAAATCCATCCCGGTTGTAAAGCTGTCTGCTGGTGAAACTGCAATGTTTGGTTTTGTATTTCTACAAGTGTGAAATACAAAAGAAGCAGAGTGTGGATGCGGAGGATTTAGAGTTGTTTAAAGGCTGTCAGGTTATCAGACGAACACAAACCATTGTTTAATGTAATTGATTTTTGATTAAATAAATCAATTGGATTCAGTGTGATGCATCATGTGTTAAATGGCAGTTCCTCCTCCCTTTACCCTTCTGTCCTGTTATCTCTCTCTCTGTTTCCCTCCTCCCTCACATGGAGAAGTTACTCATTCCCTCAGTGCCCTTCAGATTCCTCCCCACCCATTTGTGAAGTCAGGCCTCTCATTGAGGAGGCAGTGACGCTGAGGAGCTGCAGCAGTTTCTTCATAGTCTCACTCTGCCTCAGCGTAGTGGCTGTGTGGGACTTTTTTTTAGACTCTCTTGTTATTAAAACTATGGGCCTGACTCTTGACTGAGGGAGAGCTTTGACTTCATCAGGAGTTTTTGCCCTCCTTTCTGTTTACTTCTGTGAGCTCAACCCCTTGGTGCTTCAGTCTCTGCTTTTTTTCCCCGTGTGTTTTGTGGTGACAGAGCAGGATGGCAGCCCCATCACTTCTTCTGTACATCGACAGGTACGAGCACAGAAACGTTACTTGCTTTTGGACTGAATGTAAGTTTGTTTCATGGTTGACATTCCTTAGCCAGTCCTGCCTGTACATTTGTCACATTTGTTTCCTGTCTTTACAAAATTTTTAGTTTTGTTTTGTTTTTGTTTTTTTTTTAATGAAAGCAAGCAACAGAGATTTGGTGAGCAGTTGAATTCTGTGGCTTTTTGTGCTACACAGCCTGTTTCTTGTGGACTAGATACACACTGTTCCTTTGACTGTTGTAAAGAAACGCCGGGAGCAGCTCTGCGTCTTGCTCACTCATGTCTTTTATGATGGGGGGGGGGGGAACTCAATGTACTATGCTTTCCTTCTTCGTGTACTAGCTTGTTTGGCATGTCTGTGCCAGGTAGTCAGGCGAAGCATACAAACCATTGGGACACCTTTTTATCACCTTATTTGCACACATCAAAACTGAACACAAACGTTGTGAAATCCAAGAGTTCTTGGGAGACTTCACCACAAACCAGTGCAGTACAAAGCCCCAGCTTGAATTCAACAACATACAAACAAGCCCCTTTGCCTGTCCTTTTTGATTTTTCTAGCTGTTCCACTTGAGCACTCGACCATAGCTGCAGCCATTCAGCTGTCACGTTGGAGCACATTTGGCCCGGACTGAATGCAAAGCATGCTGCTGCTTTGTGGACATTTGTTTGGTGGCAGGCATGAAATCTGAAAAAAAAAAAAAAAAAAAAAATCACAGTCCCTGGAACTGTACAGAAAAATGTGATGTACAAAGTATTCAGAGACTTAAAGCCAGGGTCTGCTTTTTGAAAGTGGCCTCTGCACTTCAGTCTGTGCAGCATTGTTTTATGGTGGCTCATGGGGTTACTCAAGTTCACCACTCCCTATTGTTCAAAGCCTGGTCACAGTTTACTTTTTCCACCCTAGGTTTGCTCTGTTGTGCTGTGTTGTGGGATGATAGACAAATAGATAGATATACATTCTTTATTTATCCCCTAGGGGAGGTTTTTCTTTAAAGTCAGTAATAGATCCATCTGTTAGTTATCCCTTTGTTGTAAAGTTCATGTATAATTCACTTGTTGAGTTTGTTTATTGACAATGGAAGTAGTAGTTTGACAAGAGAGAAGTCTTTCTGCAAGGCTCAGCCTTTTGTCAGAACTTTGAACTGTCTCTAGAGGATGGAGTTTGCTCAGTTGTTACATAGATGTCTCAGTTGACATCACATGACCTAAGTGTGGAACTTTGGACACATGATAACGGGTCATAACAAAAACATGGGTGTCTAAATTATGATAAAGACAATAAGAAGTGATAAAAACAAGTAAGGGAAACTTGATAGAGGAATTCTTCGTCGTCAGTTCACTTCTCTGTTCTATTGCTTCCTTGTGCTAAAAGCTGATATTTCCTTCCATTTTGTTTTCTCTTGGTGGAGCTCAGTGACTTAGATTACAGCAGATAGTATTCAAATGACAGCTTCCTTTAGCAGTTCTGCATGTGAGTGTAAAATGTTGCTCTGCAAGTGTCTGACGCCTCATGTCTCCCAGCATTTCTCTGTTATCTTTCTAAGAAAAGACAAATTGTTGGAAACATGGTTGCTTGTTTCCCCTGAGCTGTAGTGAAAATAGCTGAATGAGATAAGCTTAAATGCCACTGATAAACACACAGTGACTTCATGTTGGCCTCGCAGTCTGTAAGAGAAGAGCTCGGAAGATGTGCTGGCCTTTCAATTCTGCGCTGTCATTCAACCTGTTCATTAAACTCGAGTAACCCACAGAATGAGGAAATGTGTATCCTTGCATGTATAGGTGTAAGTAAGCAGAGTGGAAAATATGCAGCACTGATGTGAAACATATTACAATGAGCGAGGCGCTAAGAATAGAGTGTAAATAATGTTAAAGGAGACATGCAGGCTCACTCGGCCTCATGCTCACTGTGGTGTTGTGTGGACATGCACCATAAAAGAAAAATAGATTTGGTCCTTGTTAAACGTGACTTGTCACTTATTACTTATAAAACGTTTGGGGGACGACAAGACCAGGTTGTTGTCATTTTGTGCTCAGGTTGCCACCGGAAACTGAAATTTTACTGGTACAGAACAGGGGCGGGTTTCACAAGGATAGACTCTGACTGTGGCTTAGATATATCAAACAGTCAGACTTCAGAAGCAGTTTAGCGCTTGACTTTCTTAAGCCAATACTGTGGTACAATGATTTCTGGGTAAATTAAGACTTTTTTTCAAAACAACAACAAAAAAAAAAAAAAAATGGCCGACTGGAACTGCAGTTACATGCTCAGCTCCATTTACCCTCAGCAGAAAATGTTTGTCTTTTGGAGGAATTCAACAGTTAGAACGTTTTGCTTGAAGAAACAAGAAAATGAAAAATCGGATTTTTGTCTCTAAAAACTCTTTCCTTTCTCATCACTCTCTCCATAACAATGTTGGCAAACCACAAATTATGAGCCATGCTTCCCTGTTTTTTTGTTGTTAGGTGCTACTCGTCAGCACAGTCATTGACTGTTACCATGGTAACATTGGTCTGAAGCCTGAGTTAGCCTAGGGGTAAGGTATCTAATGTTTTTGTCTTAAAATGAGAAATGGTCTGACTTGTATTACATTAATCTCTCAGCAGAATTAAGACTGAACTAACACTACAGACCAGTCTGAAATACCTGTGTGAAACCAGACCCTGTAGTTAGTTTCATAATAGCTATCACAACATGCTGCGATCAGCTGGTTAGAGTTTGACTTTGACCAGTCACACTGGAGAGAACTTATTTTTTTGTCAGCCATTACTTAACTAGCTTCTCATGGTCAAAACCCTGCCTACATACAGCTAGACTATTAAATACTCTGTATTAAAGACAAACGCATTTGTCAGTACTTTCTGTCGGCTTCTCTTTGTGGGTGTAACATCAGGAGAGCTGCTGGTGCTCTTGCCACGACTAGCTTCCCCGCCATCAGCAGTAGCGCTGCTGGTGCTCTGCCGCTGTCGCCGTATGGTGTCTGTTGGTCAGACTTTCAGATGTTTGGGGTTGAAGTCGGTCTATCTCTGGTTTTTAGAGAGATTCATGACATTGGTGGAAAGCTTTTATTGCACATAACATAATTAGTTGTCAACTGGAAGTTTGTATCTCCGCTGTCATTACAAAATAAAGGGCAAATGCCAAAAAAAAGGGGGGAAAATACACAGTAATTTTAGAGAAACTGTGTAACTTTTCTTTATTTGTTTATAACCATTTGTTTTGTAATGATTGTTTATGACCGAAAGTATTTCTTGGCAAAAGTACGTCAAGTCAGCAATTGCAGCGTAGACCATTCTCCAAAATGGTCAGACAGCCTGGCGCTGTCCCTGTGGGATTGGAGTAGATAGTTTTGCAATGAGCAGTATGGTTCGATTGGTGGCTGCATCACGTAGCACTGACCAGAAAAGTGATGATTGGCAGCAAAGCACAGCTGATATAGGATCTGTGAGCATTCATGGTGAAACTCTGTTAGAAGGATTTACTGAAATGTCCAGACTTCTAAAGTTCAATGTTTTTTTTTTTTTTTTTTTTTCTAGATTTGGATGAGTTATTAGCTGAGCACAACACACAGCAACAAACACACAAAACACACCTGCAGCAGACATAGTCAGCTATCAGTGGATGAGGCCTCCAGGCCTGTAGCTGTATCTGCTCAGTGTCTGCCAGCATGTTTCCTGTCCTCACTACCCCGTAGGCAACCCACAGGGCTTGGGTCACGCTGTGCGGCAGTTCAAAGGTCATATTGATCTCAATGAAACAACTTGTATATTTAGGCCTCCTGTCCACTTCTCTCAGGTCAACTGGGTTAAGTCTATGTTGTGTCAGGGGTGGGGAAAAAATAGATTCACTGAAGTTTCCATATTGTTTTATTTGTTTATCTATCTATTTACTTATTTATTTTGTTTTACAATTTTGTTAAACGCCGCGCTTCCTGAATTGATATTTATTTTGTTATTTGCACTGACCAAGACAGAGTCAAGAGGGTTTTATAGCGATGATGCTGCTGAAATAAAGCACAGAAATGAATGAATGATACACAGTCTCTAAAAGTGTATGTGTCAAGTTTTTTTCCATGGTCTAATTTTAAAAACATAAACAAAAATTGCAATAAATCATAATATAGAATCACAATATTTGTAGAATTGTGATACCACAAAATTGCACTGCATATTGAATCAACACCATGTTGGCATGGAATCAGGAAATAAGCATATTGTCCCAGCCCTAGTGTCAACACAACTTATTCATCGTAAAGGGTTATCAACTTCAGTCAAAATCTCTCAAAAGCTCTTGGTGAGACTGATCCTAGATGAGCAGCAGGGTATGGACCTTTACTCTGCCCGTTGTGTCAGAGGAGGCTTTTTATTTGACCAGTTTATTCATGTCTTTTCACAGCTAGGCTCTATTCAGGTTTTTAATTAAAGCCCACACTAACAGCTCTGTGACAACACCGCACCGATGGAGAAATGAAAGGAAGAGCTGGCTAAATGGTACAGTGAACCCTGTTGAAAAGAGGAAGCCGCTTTGCATGTGGTGGATGGAAGCTAAACATAGAATGCAGATTGCTCTATCTTCAGTCCAAGAGAGAGTAGGTGATTTTTGTTTTTAGTGCAGAGCAGATAGTCTAGTGATAATTGGAAGTGGATTCTTCAATGAAAGCAACAAAGATGACCTTTTCTCATTGGTTCATCGTTGTTGCACTTTGCGTGCTAGTTTTATTAGTCCACTGCCAGGTTACACGAGGTCACCCAGGCTACATTCACACAAATATGTTTTAGTTTTTAAAACACATCACTTTTGCTACATTTATGCCTGGCGTCCATACTATTCAGAAGTTTTCAAGCCCCTAAAATGTGGCCTTGTTTTAGTTAGAAAACTCCGTGTTGTGTGTTTTAGTCTGGACTGGCTGAAATGGAGACAGTTGAGAACGGCACACTTACAGTCATTCTTCTGAATATTCTGACACTAAAATGGCATTTTTCAGACGGATCAGGGGACAATTAACTTTATTTGAGACCTGTCTCTGTCTCAGCAACAAACCCTTGCAAGATCTGGCAACACAGATCTCTCCTCATCTGTTGGTTCTGGTCTGGTTTCACTGCTGCACTGCTTCACTTTCCAACAGCACAAGTTTAGAAGGACTTTTACGTGCAAACATGATTTAAAAGTGAAGTAAAATCAGGTGTAAATTCATACTGTATCTCATGTTGTATTGTTGTTGTTATGTTTAGACATAAACAAGCAATCACAACCACGCCCACTTAGGAGACAGGAAGTGTAAACCATTTCATACCAGTGGCACTGCTTGTAATCTCTTACATATAGACAGTATCTTTGAGGCAGACACCCACGTTTGCTTCCTGATTGGGTGTCATTAGTCACAACATATCCTTCCCTGATTCATTCTCTGACACTCCTGTCACTCCATCCAATACATGTTTTCTGTTGTAGTATTTTCTGCAACTAAGCAACCAACTACTGAGTAGACAATCTGCTTCCTGCTTACACTGGCATGCGCATGCTCAGTGTAGGTGAATGGTCATGTGATATGTGTTTTCAGGCATTTCAGTGTGGATGGACATTATTTCTGATACGGAGCTAAAACACTCTATCGTTTTTATTTTAAAACACTGTTTAAAAATGAAACTGTATTAGTGTGGACATAGGTTCTTCTCTGGGTGGCCTGTATGCCTTTGTTCTTAAATCCATTGATTCCTTTTTAAGTGCTTAGGTCAGTAGTAATAAGGACACACATTTATGCAGCTCCACGGTTTGTGTTCCACTTTTTGCTCTGTGTTATAATAACCTCATTTATTTGTCCTCATGACTAATTCCCGCTGTCTGTCTGGCTTCTCTCTCAGGAGCCTGTTTGCCAGGAGAGTGAAGGACAGTCGGCCAGTGGAGCAGAGAGATCCAGGGTGGAAACTGTTTGGGAAAGTCCCCCCACGGGAAGGCTCCATCAAGGACCCTAAGAAAATACAAAAGGTAGAATATTTTTTTTTTTGGGATCATGAAGAGCCCCTCTTACTGACTACATTCACTTGAACACAAAACACCTAGTAGCTGGAGGAAACTGGGTAAGAAATTAGATGATGAGGTCAAAAACTAGAGGGTGGATACCTGACTTGAGCCTAATGGGACATTAAGGGTTGGTCCAGATTCAGACAAAATGTAGAAATGGTGATCAGGTTTGGGTCGGGTTCGGTCATGTCGACCTTTTGACAATCGTCCACAAGATGCCCACTTGTGTAAACAGGCAAGCAGTGGCCATGGTAACAACAACTGCATGACAGGGTAAAATAAGCTTCAGCTTACACTAACTGTATCGGGCTTGGGTTTGGTTTGGACATAAAATGTCTGTGAGGTTCAGGTCGGGCCTGTTTACTACTCTCTCTGACTCGGGTCGGTTCTGGAGAATATGATGCGTAGCCCAGGGCGTCTCTGTAGCACCACAGCACTTATAGTGCTAAGAATGCACAACAATGCCTGTGACACATTTTACTTTTATCAAAAAAAATTGCAGCTCCTGCGATTTGGATATTGCTCTTGACCATATAGATTGTATTTCGAATTAATTGTGCAGCTCTAATTCAGACAGAAATATCTTTGCTTATTTCCAAAAACACATGTCAGAATGTGCCAATTTCTGAATTGCATACAACACATTTAGGAGAGCTTAGACCAAGCCTGTCTCTAAACAATCGTGGTGTTCAATGAAGCCTGTGTAATATTTTAAATGGTCTCTTTATTAGTATTACAGCTCAGAATAGTAAGTGCATTTTCTATAACTGATGCTCAGATGTTTTCTTCTATCCGACATTCTATATCAATCAAATACAAGTGATTTCTTAACATTGCTTCACATTTCTTAAGACTTAAGTTTGTCTGTTCTTTGATGTAGTTCAGCTGCAGTCATATCTCCACTGACAATTAATGAGACACTTGTCTGAAATATTTAAGACCACACTTGCTCAGTGTTGAAAAAGAGCTGCTGAACCATAGTGTAGCTTGTTGTTTACATGGCAACATCTGAGGCTGCGCTCAGCGGCATTCTGTGTTCTGTCCTAAAGAAGACATCAGTCGAATGAGCCAAAAATAGGTTTGTTTATTTCACTTTGTTTGGTTTTCTGTATGCTTTGTTTGAGCCTATCACAGAGAACATGGTCGTCCTGACTTTGAACTGAGGGGTGTTGTTTCCTCTAAACAGCAGATCCTTTCTAACTGTGTATTGAAAGAGAATCCAACAGTAAATTTTTTTTTAGTCCTATATATATATAAAAAATACTTCTAATTCCACTTAATTAATTAATAAGGTCCATACTTCTTTGATTCACATGTTTACCATTTCCACCAAACAAGCCCTCCACAATAGTTGTTTCTGGCCTTGCCATGGGCTGTCAGCTGCGGTTTAAGTTGCTGCAGTGGGTCCCGTGACCTCATGGTCAGGTGAAATGTACCAGCTACCAGAAACGCATTACAACAGCTGATTGACTGCTTCATAAGCAGCCGTGTTAGCTGTTAACTGTATATAACTTTGTCGCGGTTACTAGTGTCTTTAAACTGGAGTTTCAGTTTTGTTTTCCAGCTTTCCCTTTTCTGTCCTGCGCCTCGTAAGTGTTAAATTAGACTTCCTGAAATTGAATTGAATTTGAATAAAGTTTTAGTCAGACTTTAATAATGGTTCGAAAAGTCCACCGAAATGGTGCTGCAGTAGCTTGTGCTGCAGAACAGCTGTTGTTCAAAGGTCATATACATGAGCAAGCAGCTTTTGATGCAATAATGCCTTTTTACAGAGCTCATTACTGCACCATGGGACAGTAAAAACCAATCAGTATACTAACATTATGACTCCTGCTCAGCAAAGATAACAGGACAACTGATTGCTGAGATTCTGTTATATAATCTCTGAGGACCAGGACTTTAAAAGGAGTCTAAAATATTGAGAACATATTGTGACTGTGTACAATCTGTTGTGTTCTTGAATACCAGGAGCACAATGCCCTGAGCAACAACCCTCCCATCAGTGACATTTAGGTTGTTCAGCTAATATTAGAAAGCCCCAGGCTGAAAAGCAAACAGCTGCTCAACGTGTTTTTGTCTTGAGTGTTGACCTGGCTAATATTTCACCTGAAAAATGAATGTACACACAGTATACAGTCATGGCTTTGGTAGCATGTGAGAAATGACAATATCATCCAACTTTTTAATGGAGTAAAAACTTTAACGTTTAGTAGCAAGTTTATTAATACACAGTGGATTTTTTTTAACTACATTTCTCAGTAGCTTTCTGGTAGCTTAGTTATTTTCAAAATGGTGTAGCTATCTAATTAATGTTGCATGTGACACCCTGGATGTCACTACAGTATACACTTCCCGGAAACAACGCTTACCACATGGCACTCAACTGTTTGTCCACGTTCTGCGCCACCATGAGACGCTTCCCTTTGTCACCTCATTCAGTTTGAGTAGAGGAAGAGAGCAGGGTCAGCATGAGCGGCACGGACCAACACGCTCATGTGCGGTGGACAAAACTAAGGTCGTTAAATCCCCTGCCGATCATTGTCATCAGTGGTTGTCATCACCACCTCTGGTAAATAAATCCACATTAGCCTCCACTCCCAGCAATTTCCTGGACTGGATCGCTTGTTGACTGGACTGGACTGATTAAATGGGAAAACTACCAACAAAACTTGACCTATCTTAAATGCCAGGAAGGAGACCTGGCTTGCATTGCTAATAAAAAAATAAAGCTTAAAAATCTCAAGTCAAACTGTGAAAAGCTTTTCTCTAAATCACTTAGCTAGCTTCACGAGCTTTCCACCAGGAACAAGCTGTACTTACCTTACCAAATGCTACGCTGATAAATTTTATTTCTCTTGAATAAAAGATAAAAAAAATCCCAGAAATAACTGTAATATAATATAGCACAACATAATGAGTGCATTTGTTTATTATATACATTAGATGGTTCTTGTTGTCCAGTAACTTCAGTGTAGTTAGGTGCCTTATCGGAGTAGTTTGTAGGTTAGCTTCCCTCTTTAAACAGAGGTGTAATTCTGCTGTATCTTAACTGCTTCCAAAGAAAAGTAGCTTGTAGCGTCATGAGCAACAGCGTCAAGTAGCTTTATCAAAAGTATAAAAATGTAGATGTAGATTTATATCTAAAAGAAAATGGGTTACTACTAGCCACCTTTTAACCATGCAATTGAATTCTGCTGTTTTTCTGTGTCACACTCTAACCTCACTGCAGCGGTAACGTGCCACATGCATGTGATGCAGTGTTTGTGTCGCTCAGCCAGCTGAAATTCAAAATGTCAAGGTCGTTGAGGGCACTTTGTTAGATAGCCAGCTGGTGACTGGAAACTTATAATTTCCCAGTACCATTCAAAGGCAAAGAGCAAAGTGTCTCAGGCCCAATTAAAGACTATGGCAGCTCTCTACTGGTAAAACAAACCTAAGAACAAGATGGCAGCACGTAATTAGAGCGTGGAGAAGCCTGTTATTACCCTGTGGCTGACACCAGGGCAGTAGCCCTCTCCTCTATGCTCTTTGTGCTGTTGATACCTGTTAATCTGCAGTAATGTACAATTTACATATCAGTGCTTTAACATGTCGCACACTATTTCAATCCCTGTAAATATTGACCGTTTTGTGGTATTGGTTTGAAATTAGAACGCCAGGATTGAAATGCTACCTCTTACTCAAGCGCATGTGAACACACAAACACTCAAACGCACACACTCGCTGTACACACCCACGTGTGCTTTAAATCCTCAGTCCATCTCATCTGTGGCTGTAACCTTATATTGGGCCGCAGGATTGGGTTAACAAGGATAGGCTTTCAAGCTTTTGTGTTGCCACTGACGCTGCTATTCAAAGGCGGGGTCAGTAAACTGTGTGTGCGTGTGTGTGTGGAATGCTTTATTTGCCTAGGTTATTATACAGGTGCGCACTGTGCTACTTCAATCAGCAACGTTTCCCCTTTTGAGAGCAACACAGTGAATCAAGTCTAATATTCTAATTTACACCACTTTGCGTTGCTGTGAGTTCGGGGACTCGGTGTTGAAAAAATAATGTGTTCTGTAAGCTGCTAAGCCTCCAATTATCAATGTGTGGCAGCCGAGACAAGTGTGAGATCTTGGTGTGAGGCTGAATTGAAATTGGATAATATTCCCAGCAGGAGTTTAAATCTGAATGTAAAGTCATTTAAACCCCCTTTAAACTTTAATAAATGAGGGATTTTGAGAACCACTACAGATGGTTATATGTAATTTAGGCTGAAACTTGTGATAACTGATGTTTTCTACAGTAAATTGAGTTGTCATATTCATCATCTCAGAGTAATTCAGAGATACAGTAGTTTTTTTTCTGCAGTATTAGACTGTCTTGGCTCAATTTTTGAGTGTCTACATAATCATGATTCCATAGGCATCCGGGAATTGAGCGAAACAAAGCAAGTAAACTAGGGTGGGTTGAGAGGGTGCCTTTCTCCAAGGTTTGTCCTGAGGGCAGTCTCACAGCCTCTTTGAAAACCCCTGTCCTAGAGCACAAGATATACAAGTTGTTAAGTTGTTTAGGGGCTTCATCTGCTGCTGCTCGTTCAGTCCTGACTGGATTAACAGCAGAGAGCTGAGGGGCTGAAACACGATCCATTACTCTGGGGTTGATTAGAATGGCTGACAGGACAAAGCAGAGCACAGAACTCCTTCAGTGCAGCAGCGATGACTAATAACACACGGTGGTGCTGATTTGCTGACACACACACAGACACGCAGCAGCAGCAGCAGCAGCAGCAGCAGCAATAGACCTGATGCAGAGCCGCTCAGCGTAGCGTCACTGCTCAGAGAGAGAGAGACGGGGAGAGAGAGAGAGAGAGAGAGAGAGAGAGAGAGAGCGAGAGGGGGGGGGGGGGGGTTGTATCATGCTGCTACTGCATCTTTTCCAATGCGGGGTGTGTCCCTCTATCGGCAGCTTGACTGTCCCTCTGGCCTCCTTTCGCACCTCCTGGGTGTCCTGTTGCCAGGAGTGAGCCCTCAGGGGCAGCGATGATGATAGGCTAGGGTTTTGGAAAAACGAACCCCCACCGGAGGACTGGCTGTCTGTAAGGAAACGCAGCGTTCATGGTGAGTGAGCATTCACACGGCGAGGACAGAAGCGGGTGAGCACGGTGACCCACTGTCTCTCTCCTTGTCTGGCAGAATCAGAGGGCATCTGTAGTCAGAGCGTGAACGAGAGGCGGCAGAGGAAGGGGACGGCTCGGGTTTCACATAATAGCCTCTTTCAGCTTCGTTGTAGCTCTGTGCTTGGTGGTGGTTGTGGAGTGAAAGCGAGGTGATGATTGTTAAGATGTCTCAGTCACTAGAAAAGATGAAAATGTCTGGGTTTTTTTTTTTTTTTTTTTCTTTTTTTTGGATGCGTTGATTGACTAATGTCCACCCAGGGGCTGACCCATCATCACTGCATGTAACTTGACCTGTGGCCTGCAAGTTAGTACAACAAAAGCATGAGCAGCCGCATGACAGCACCGACTTTTTTTTTTTTTTTTTTTCTTCTTCTATTTGGCTTTTTGAAGCGTGTCAAGGGATTTCCTCCTGCTGCTCTCTCTGATGGAGTTAAAGAGACACAGCTCATTTGACAGCTGAAACAGTGGGACTGCTTTCCAGTGAAACATGCTTAGAGAGGGGGGGAAAAAAAAAAAAAAAAGCAGTGGGTTATATCGTGAGTGTTTTGGTGCCAGTGCTTTTAGTTCCATCTGTTAGTCTGGATATTGTACATTTTCTTCATTTTGTCTTAACAAAGCTGCGTGTGCTCGTCCTTAGCTCCCCTGTGTTCAATCCGGTTCAAATGTTAGTGCGTCAGCTGTGTGTTAACATTCATTCAGATATATTTAATTATGTAAACAATGATTTATTACATCCCAAATCTGTCTTATTTGTAGTTTCCTGTTACTTTGAACAACCAGATATGATAACAGTCTGACTAAAGCATTATATGGTCTAAGTTAAATGGATTTGGTTGATTTCTAAAAGGATATGTGAGAAGTAATGCAAGTTATTTTTTTCACTGCAACAAGCTTTTAGTTGTTAATGTGTACATAGGAACACACTGCTGAACTGCTTGACGTTTCAAATCAAAACAATATCAATACAATATATAATAACTTAAGGGATAATGACAATTTGCAGAGGGCATCTATTAGAAATAAATAAATAAATAAGAAAAAAAAGTGAGATCTGTTTTTGAGATAAAACTGAAGGAACCATTAGTGTTCCAGGGCTGTCGCAGGTAAAAGTTGACTGTTGTGAGAGACACGTGGTGAAATCTTTGGTTGTCTATCTAGAAATGGTGATCCTGTGAGACAAACTCCACCGGCGGCAAATTTAGAGATGCATGAAAAGGCGTCGGAAACTTCCCACAATGTGTTCACAAGTTGACTTCATCTGAGAATGCTGGAATTTGTGGTGTTGTCAGTAAAAGGAAAAAAAAAAAAAGAAAAGTCAATAGAATTGTGGAATTTGAGGTCTGATTAGTGAACTTGTAACCTCTCATGTGATAGCAGCCAAACAAAACACACCTGCCTGCTACACACCACACTGCTATCGGACTCTTTCCCACTCTGTTCTGAGCTGAAGCAGTTTCCAGTGAAGAGCTGGGACTTAGAGCAGTTTGGCATTGTGCAGTGAAACCAGGCTGAGCACCCTGCTGTGGCCTTTCATCTCTCAGCTTACATTATTGAGAAAGCCTGTGGTGTTTTCCTGAAGAGATGATGCAAAGGCAGTTTTACCAACAGTTGCGACAGTGGTGTATTTTCAAGCCCAGTTTGTACCTTTTTTCTCAGAACCTCCAGCTGTTTTTTTTTTTGATCATAACAATAAGACTTTACCACAGTAGAACTTTAGAGTGTGACTTTGTTGGACCACAAGGAGTGATGCTACTAAGCGTCAATCATAATGGCCATTAACAGCCAACATGACAGCCAGATAGTCAGTCAGTGCAGCCAGGCGCCCTTTGAGCTCTTACATTACTACCAGGAAACTGTAGAACTTTACTGAAAGCCAGTGTGACAAAGCAGGTTGCCCTGGCTGCGGGTTATCATAGGATATAGCTGCTATCACTTCTAAAAGCTACCACCAGGGAACCTTTCATACTAATCTTATGAAATATATAACATAACATTATACTCTTGTTTCTGCTGCCACATAGCCAATTTTTCTGGTGTGTGTTGCCAGATTCGTGAAAGTGTAACTGCAACATGAGACGCAAAGGAGCCGGCAGGTCTGCCATAGAGATGCACTGAGTTCTGTGATATGATGGTTTCTGGAAAGTAAACACTGAGAGAGATTCATCATTTGTCTCACTTGAAGCCTTTGAATAAACGTATGGAATATGGACTGAAGCACAGCTGGATGGTTATGGTATATTACTACACTACTACATTTTCGTTTTAAAACGCATCTCTTTTGCTACGTTTTCGCCTCCCGTCCACACAGACTTTTGGAAATGATGACGTAGATACCCCATCGCTCCCTGATTGGTTCTCATCAGCCTCGACTACAACTGGTGAAAGCAATATGATAGTGGAATACAAGTCTTACTGACCTTGTTGTCTTTAATAGCAGATGTAATTCGCTTAAACTCTGCATTTTAACACTGTCTTTGCTGTTCTTGGTGCGTAGCATTTTTTTTTTTTTTTTGCAACTAATTAACTGCAGAGTAAACAATCTGCTTCCTGTTGACACTGGCTCCATGCCACGTGTGCCCGGTGCACGTGATTGCTCATGTATTTATGTGTTTTCAGGTGTGATAGTATGGACGGAGATCGAAAACGCCTTAGTTTTAGGAGTAAAGGAAAGGGAGTTGCTACAGGAAGAAGAGGTTGATTGAAATGTGTAACAAATGCATGTTGAGTAAAAAAGGTTCACTTTATGGTTGTAATTTTCTATGGGTTGCAAGATTATTTAAAAGATACAAAAGTGTTGAAAAACACCAGTTGCGTGTTAAATGGGACGAGTCCAAGCAGAAATGGTTAACAGAGCTCCAGGAGGAGAGCCAGGAAGGTAATAATGTGTAATCTGTTTCCTTCTTTCTTCTGTCTGCTCGCTACTTGTCAGCTTAAGTACTGATTCACCAGTAGAACTAGTTGTTGAGTGACAGAGGAATGTACAGTGATGTGGTGAGCCTTTACTGACTGTTTCCCTGTCCACAGACTCTTCTCTGTACACTGTCATACACATCCCGTCTTCTGTTTCAACCTTGTTGGTAGCACCTGCATTGCTGCTGAACAGATGCCAGATTGCCTTCCCCTCCTCCCCCCAATCTGTCTCCCTCACCCTCCTCTCCTCTCCTCTCCCTCCCTCTCTCTGCAATATCCATCCATTCCCAGGGTGCAAAGCTCCGGCTAACGTTTTTTATCGACCTGCAGCTGTTCCCTTGGGTACACACTGACTTTAATAAACCAAGCAGCACTACATGCATGTCATCTGTTCATCTAAGCACTGAGCCACGGTTAAACAAGACCATTTTTTCATTTTTCTATATATTAATATACTTTGCAAAATATTCTATTTGGTTAGCTTGATAGATACATCCATCAGAGGTGATAGACCAAATTTATGAGTCTACTTAACGTAGTTAATTTTCTCATGCACTAAGGGATCATTAGTTACATTTCAGGTTCACACACATTCAGTTTGGCCTCCAGATGAATTGATTTAGGTAATCTGCATACACTGTTGGTTTGTTTACTCAGTATTATAACTTTTCCACATGATGGTAAAACTACAAAAAAGAGGCCTAAGTTAAATTAAACTGGAAGACACCAACATGATTTTTACCACATTAGTATTTGAGCTGATTTGATTATAGTGATGAAAAATCTTTGTTTTATATTTCTACAGTTACTAGTTTTTGTTAGGTATATTTTTTTTCTGTTGTGTTTTTTTTTTTTTTTTGCAACTTTTGTGCAGCAGAACAAGCTGTATACTGACATATTATCAAGTTGATAGGGCTAATGTGATAGCAGACACAGAGCAACATTGCCACACATTTGGAGTAATGTGAATCACTGAGATCAGCTGCCTAAATGAAGTTGCTGAGAGCAGTGAGATTGGATCAAAACAGTAAAGTTATGGGTCATAAAACCAAAACAATGTGCTTAAAGAAGCAAAAAACTTCCAAGCAGAGGGGAACTGCAGTTAAGTGAAAGAGCGATTCCTTTCACATTACATGCATCATAATTTTACCTCTTGTTAATGCAAAAAAAAAAATGGATTAGAGCTGCTTTGAATTTTCATTTCCCTCCTACAGCTCCTTTGTACTCTAAGCTTTTTCTTTTACGTTAATGGTGTGTCATTAGATTTATATTGGGATGCAATTTAACTTCACTACTTACTTTCAAGGCAAAGTTGAAGTCAGGAATTCAACATGAGTGCCATAAGATGTGTCATTTCACCAACAAAAATGTAAGTTTTGTTTACCTCAGTATTTTAACTGAAGTCGTAAATGGCATGGATGCTGTAGGTGGAAGGTGTCAGTTTTAGTATAACTGAAATTGCCCATCAGCACAAAGCCTTGTTATGAGGCTCTGCGGCCTGAGGGTGATCTGGACCAAACCTGCAGCCTGCCGATAATCCTGAATACAATGCAGTCAAAGCAGGGAGGACAAGAGGGGGTTGAGGGCTGGATGAATCACCTCCATGCTCCAGCAGTGGTGGACAGCTTTCCATTAAAACTTTGACTTCCAGCTTCTCACATCCTCTTCTCATCCTTTCTTCATCCATCAGTGCTTTCATTTCTTACTGTCTTTAGAGTCGACTACTTCTCTGGCATTTTCCTCTCAGGCTTTCCCTTTCTTCTCCTCTCCTCCTCCCACCTCTTGTCATTGCAAGATAAGTAGATACTGTTGACTGCTACTTTGTGGTTTCTCCCTCCTTTTAAAGCTGAATTCTCTTAGCTCCTAATCCTGCACTGCAGTCATTCACTCATTTAAATCTTGAATTACATCAGATTTGGTCCACTTTAGGTTTACTTTATTAGTTTACACATCACCTTTTAAGGCATGTTTCTGTCCTCACTCTTAAACAATAGAGAATGTGATATTTATTTTGCTTTTACATCAGTGCAGTCACTTTTGTTGTTAGCAGTACCAGCACCAGCCCTTCAGGAATAGCAAGGTCATTGGTTGGTCAGTCGGTCTACCATTTTGACTATTGAATGGATTGCCATGAAATCTGATATGAACATTTCATCTAGCAGCATCATCAGGTCAAAATTATTCTGCATCTAGTACTTTGGTTTATGACCTAAGGTATGCAGAACCAATCACCTACCCATTACCCATCACACCATACCCAAGTCTTTATGCTAAGCTAAGCTAATCTTCGAGCTGTTGCTTCATATTTAATGGACAGATGTGAGACTTTCAATGTTATAATCTAAGTCGCCAAGAAAAGCAAATAAACATGTTTCTCAAAATGTTGGAACTGTTCCTTTAAAACTGGAACATTCCCCGCTAAACGTCAACATATTAACATTGTCATTGTGAGCATGTTGCTCGCTGACATTAGCATTGGAACAACCTCAAAGAGCCACTAACGGGCCTTTTTACATCTGGCACCTTGATATCCTGTCGTCCTCCTCCTCAAGCAAAAATTCAGCGTGATTCAATTACCTCTATTTGTCTCCCGGGGCCAATGGAGACCAGGCCCTGGTACAACAGGCAGTGATGCAGCATGTTGTTAAATCTAACAGTCATGCATACACACACAGGAATAGATTTTCCTGCCTGATCAATGTGAGTGTCCCTGTGGTAGCAAAGCGTTAAGCTGATTGCTTGCAGACCTCAGCCTGCATTATTAACCAGTTCAACACACACTGGAGGACCTTTTGGATACACAGTGGGGTGTGTGTGTGTGTGTTAGTGTGCGCCGATAGCTCAGAGCTGCTACCTTATACACACACACACACACACACATACTTACACACAAAACCTGTAGGTCAATCAGCTGATAGTTGGCCTCGTGTTAAAGTGCTCTGTGGCCTCAGCTGTAACAGACTGACTGTCACATGACCTGCTCTTTCTATAGGCCTGCATCACGCTGCCAGTGGTGGAGCAGAAACCACACACTCATTAGACACCAGCTGACAAATGCTCAGAGGCCATAAGAACACAAGGTTGTCAAGACGTTTCTGTGTGACTTAATGTGGATGTACAAGCCCTCCCTCTTGTTTTCTCTTCACTCTGTCTGTGTGTAGATGCCGTGTACACGTCATTGCCGCCAGCCATGTGAAACTAAATATAGCCTGAATGAAACTGACCTCAAAAGCGTGTTGATGGTGTCCCTGTAACACTGTTGTAATTAGACCTACAGTTTTAGTTTTACGACCATTTGTCTAAATCATCTGTCGTCATTTCTGTTGTCAGGAATATGAAACAAAGAGTGGCAGAGCTGGACCTGGCAACCCAACGTCTCCCAGGCAGAGTGTGAGGAAAAACCTGGACTTTGAGCCGCTCTCCACCACTGCTCTTATACTGGAGGACAGACCTGCGTATGTCAACACACACACACACACACACACACACACACTGTCTTTGATCTCTGACTGTCCCACATTTTTCATTCTCTTTCACTGCGAGTGGAGCTTTTAAAAACATTTTTTATCAGAAAATAAAGCCATGTCTGTTTTCTTTCTGTCTCCATCGTCCCCTCATTCTTTCTTTATCAGCCCTCCCTCCTCTGCTGGGTCATTAGACTCCGTTCAGTATTGTTCCGGCTCTCGCTGCGTCCCCTGTTTGTCGAACAGTCGGTAAAAGAGAAGTGCTGCTGAAAGATTAATGGTCCTCCCTCGGCCTGTCTCCATTACCCTGCTTTTCGGCTGGACCGGCCACAGGCCAGCACAACAGCGGCAAATGTCTGCGACTGACTGACTGAGTGATAGAGTTGAGCGAGTGATAATGTAACACCATTGGTTAGCCAAGTGTTTAACTTTGTCATTGGCCGTTCTTTCAAAATGATTCGGTGCAAACATTTTCTAACCCGTCATCAGGGATTACAGTGGCTCCACAACAGTTTTCAACTACTGTGCTTCTTCAAATAGTGACAGAGCCTTTATTTACCTCAACTACAGGTACTGTACTACAGGTTTGATGTTATAATTGGTCAAACACATATTTTGGTTGGAAGCCTCGTTTTCATTCACTCCTGTTTGCCCTGTTAGTTACTGCCGGTTTCACTTAGAAGGAGAAACTTCATCTTTTGGCTCATCAGCATCATCATCAGCATCATCTTTAGCGTCATGACACTGAAAAGACTGAAGAAACTGAGTCTATTCTATTGTAAGACAAACAGCAGCTGCCAGAAGCAGCTCAGGCTGACACTGACTGTCCTTTCACCTGTTCGGTTGGTTGGTTGTTTGTGATACTCTCTCTACATTTTTAATTCTTTTTACTTTTTCTTGAAATATTATAACTTTTTTCTCATAAAATTACAACTTAATTCTCGTTTATAACATAAGACCAAAACTAAACAGCCAGGTTTTCACAAAATAAACATTTAGTTTTTAACCGTTGGTCGGAGAACGACGGAACAGGGAAAGTTAGATAAGTTAACACCCTCCTTCACGCAGCAAAGAGTAACAGCGCGCCCACACACTGGCCCTGGCTGAGCTCCCTCTCTGCACTTTTGTACTCCCACTGATCAGTGAGTGGAAGCAGCTGTGAGCACCTAACCTGCTCCACCCGAGGAGGAGCGACACCTGGAGCGGAACAACACAAAACGCAATCCCACCGCGCCAGAGCCGTCACAAATACAACACAGTGGCATGATAATAAATGCAGTAAATGGGTCCAACACGTTGTGTAACCACTGGATGATGCAGCTGTGTTACATGTACAGCACAGTGTAGAGTTCAGTCCATAAACACAAGTTACAAGACCAAAGTCAGGGAAGGGCTCCTGTCCTGTTGTTCTCTGTATGTTTTCCTCCCTTCATGCCACAGAAACATGCTCAACATGAATAATGCAAGTTAAGCTCAAAGAACAGATCGCTGCTAAGCCATGTATTTATGTGCATGTATGTGTGTTACAGTAATCTGCCTGCCAAGCCAGCTGAGGAGGCTCAGAAACACAGACAGCAGTATGAAGAGATGGTGGCCCAGGCCAAGAAGAGAGGTGAGGATCAATGATCTCTTACTGTCCTTTTCCAGAGTGTAAGCTCATCCCTGGAGCTCAGGGATTCACCACAGCTACAAACAAAGGATCAGGAACCTGAATCTGTCCCTGTCCGTCTCTTAGCCTGGTTTCTCTGTTTTTGTATCTGACCCACCTCTCTTCACCCCCCCCCTGTCTGTAGAGTTGAAGGAGGCTCAGAAGAGGAAGAAGCAGCTGGAGGATCGGTGTAAGCTCGAGGAGAGTATCGGCTCAGCTGCCCAGACCTGGAACCAGGAGATCTTACCAAACTGGAGTACGATGTGAGTACAGACACTGTCACGGAGCTTAGAAGTATAACAAGGCTGATGTTCAAAGTGTTTGTAACCTTTTCTTCAAATACACCCAACTTCTTTGTACTGATGAATCCCATCTCTGTATCGACAGTGAACAGTCAGTGCTTTAAACAAAGAACAGCAGCTTCATGTTGTTTCAAAACCTCTTTTGTCGCATTATCTAAACCCAGTGGAGGAAATCTGTTCTGTTTGGCAGATATTCAAATGATCTGAGTTTTTACGCATCAGTGCATCTCCCTCTCTTGTTTTGTATTATATTTTGAAGACTGAACTTGTTGAGGGAAAGGAGCCAGGAAGTGCTTCATGTCAGATTAAATTCAGTCAAGTTCCCTCACTGACTCGGCAATTAACTGTATGAACTGGGTCATTTTAAATTCATTTGGATTTGCTAAGTTACAATATGCTTATTGTTTTCTGTGGGTGTATGAGAGAACCACTTTCCAGACCAACCAAAAGTATAAAATAACTATTTGCACACATTTAAATGCAACAATCATCCCCATCACTGGGAAAAAAAACGATTATAGCGATTAATTACCCGCCCCAGAAAAAGACAGACCTCAACACCAGAGATGCCACTGCTCTAATGTTTAATGCTTAGTGTAGAAATAACCAGTCACAGATTCCTTATCAGTAACTAACACATGCCCAGATTTATGCTGATAAACATGAAACTCTGGCAAACTTACAAGGACATTATAACATTGTTGTATGTGACTGTACATCTCTGCAGTGTATGCAGCAGTATATATTGGCATACACTTAGCCCTGAATGCTCAGGCTCTCATTTCATTACATTAAATTTATATACGTATGTATAAGTGTGATGCCCTGAGCATAAAGTTTATAACATGGTCAGTATCTCAGTATCCATTAAATCATCTGTAAAATGGTGACCAGGATATTACAACCAGGGAGAATGCTAATTGTCTGTCCCCTGTATATCTGATCATCATTAAATGTCTGTTTAGCATTCATTGTGATGTCACAGTCGCCATATTGTGAGCACATACTGAGCAGCTGCTGTAGACCAGCAACTCAGTCATGTGTTGACATAATGATTAATTATCAGATTGATAAAACACACCCTGTCTTACAAGCATGGCTGCCTCATTCCAGCATGTTGATTTTAATTAATCTCCATGTCGGTACCTTTGTCCTAGACGTGCATTCTGGTCATATTCCAAATACTGCCACTCCCACTGGCTGTAAGAGCTTGAACTAAGATAATTACTTGATTTCCAAACATGAAAATTGTTTTAAAATGTTGCTTATGCCATCTTTCTTTACTATTTCTCTTTAATGTACAGTATGTCACAATCTCCAAAAGGCCCTTCAACCACTAGGAGACTTGTTGTATCACTGATGCTGAGCACTACACCACAGGCCACATGTGCTAATATGAACCTACCCTGATTGTTTTTGTTCACTGATGTCTAATACACACTAGAAGACTTTGAAGAGACTTTGAAAAGACTAACGTCTGAAACCCTCTCACATTTAAAGATAATGTGTCATAAGTCAGAGTTTTTAGTCTCACACTATAAGATTTTGTAAAGCCTGGGAATCTTCTAAAATTACTGTTTTGCCTTTGCATTTATGATTTGATCTCACATTCTTGTGCCTCCAGTTGCCTAAATGATAATTATCAGCTCAGTTTGCTGCTTCCTGTTTGGTGCTGGAGAAGATGACAGTGTTCACGTCATTGAGTTTCACTATCTGCATCAGCCAAGACTGAAATCTATGGATGATATTTAACATGTTTGATTTTATCGGAACATCAAAGACTGACTTTAAGACAGCTCGGATGATCACCTGACACCAAACGATCGAGATGACGAGAGAGCGCCACAACTCTAGTAAAAGTTTCATGATTTTATTTCAACACTGGAAATTAGTCTGTGATGGTGAAATCAAAATGAAATGACGTTTGGTGGAAGACAGACATGTACGACAGAATGTTGGGTCTCATTGAGGGAAAAAAAGAAATTTAAAATTTTGAGAATAAAGTCATAATATTAAAAGAATGAATTCAAAATTTTACAAGAATTCAAAATGTAAAATTTCAAGAGAGAAAATTTTTTTATTTACATCAACGAAGTGAAAGGACAGTCAGTGTCAGCCTGAGCTGCTTCTGGCAGCTGCTGCTTGTCTGTCTAACAATAGAACAGACTCAGTTTCTTCACTATCTTTTCAATATCCTGAGGCTGATGATGATGATGCTAATGAGCCAAAAGAAGAAGTTTCTACTTATTAGTGAAACCTGTGCTAAAGTAGAACTTCACAGGATGCTCCACGTTCCTCATTTTAAAGCTTCTGATATTTCCCCTCTAAAACAACACACTTACTACGACTTTTTTTCCTGAAATATTATGAATTTATTCTCGAAATTTCAGTTTTTCTCAATGTGGCCGTAATACTCGTCATAAACATGAGGTGCCTTTTACACTACAAATAGCACATGATGAGTTAGAGGGGCATGTATGAGTTGGATATATGGATGTATGGGTTCAGGATCTGTTTTGCTCTGAAGGAAAGAGTAGAAAAGACTGCCACCTTGTGGTTCCAATCGATAACTGAAAGTTTCCTTAATGAAACACGATTGTTGAGCGGCCTCATAACCTTCTTCCCACATGTAACCCTCTTCCAGGTGCACATCTCGACGAGTGAGAGACCTCTGGTGGCAGGGCATCCCCCCCAGCGTCAGGGGCAAAGTGTGGAGCCTGGCTGTGGGGAACGAGCTCAACATCACACACGGTACATGGGAGTGAATGTGTATCTCAGATTGAATGAGAGAATGAGAGGAAATGTCACATAAGGTCTGTTACCATAGCGACATCAACAGCTGTAGCTGTACTTGACCTGTGATGGTCATGCTCCGTTACCAGTCTGCTCTTAAAAAAAAAAAAAAAAAATCAATCATACACCGGTTCATTCATCATGATAGTCGCGTACAGGCTAAGTCCACATGCACACAGACGGGTGTAGCAGTTTGCCTCGGTGTTTGTAATTGAATAAGTGGCAGGGAGATGGATAGAAGGAGGAGGAAGAGTGTGTCCATTAAGAAGGAGCACGGTCCAGTGAGTCCCACGGTACAAGACGGAACAAGCAGCATTTCAATGAGTTCTCTTGAGTGTGGCTTGAGATTACACCCACACACTCCAGATTCATTTTCCACTTGCTAAAGGAGCACCGACTTCAAATTGGCAGCCCCTACACTCTGTGTGTCTCTGCTCCTCTGGGCTACTTATAGATAAGCACTTGCTCACTAACTGCTGAGCTGGCTGTACTTTTGCTCCTCAGCCTTTTAAATGGAGCACATTGCTAATGCATTATCACTCTGCGTGCACACACACACACACACACACACACATTCATACAGAGCTCAGTCCTTTCAAAGCTGTCTGTCTTTTATAAGTAGCAGCTAAGTGACTGTATTGCCCCACTTTAGATGAAAAGTGTCTTATTGCTTATGCTACTGTGAGGATTTCTGTTATTGCTCTTATTGTTATTGTTACTGCCACAACTGCTTCTGATGCTCCTGGTGGCTACTATTACTGCTGCATTATGGGACAGAAGTGTAATAAAAGTTAGGGTTGGGAAGCTGTGGGAATCTCAGACTCAGAATCGATTCCCAAATCAAAACTGATTGTTGATTTGATAAGTAGAAAGCAGAGGGCCACTGACTTGTGTCCTTTATAATCTGCTGTTCACAAATGTGTTTAAATCTATGTTAGTGGGCATTTTCTTGATCCATCTGACAGGTGTGGCATATCAAGATTCTGATTATTGCACAGGCGTGTCTTGGGCTGGTCACAATAAAAGGCCACTTTAAAATGTGCAGTTTAATTGTGAAAAAAAAAAAGACATCTGTTAGTCCCTGGACTGTGTGACTTGGGGGGAGGAGGAGAGTCGCGGATCAGAAAACCAGTCAGTATCGTGTGACCACCGTTTGCCTCATGCAGTGTGACACGTGGCTGTGTGAAGTCGCTGGATGTTGGCAGGAACTGGAACACGCTGTCGTACACGCAGATCCAGAGCGTCGAAAACATGCTCAGTGGGTGACGTGTGGTGAGTGTGCGGCACACGCAGGAACTGGCATGTTTTAAGCTGCCGGGGATTGTGTACAGATCCTTGCAACATGAGGCGATGGCAGCAGATGAATCGTTACATGTGGTCTTCAGTTGTGATGCCAGTTGGATGTGCTGCCAGACGTTTGGAGATTCCATTGGAGGCGTCTTATGATCCTGAAATGACCTTTCACTTCATGGCCCGCAGCTCTGATGGACGTTCAACATGCCAAATGAACACTCCCTCAAAACATGCAACTTCTGCGGCACCGTGTTGTGTGATAAAACTGCTTATTGTGACCAGCTCCAGGTACGCCTGTGCAGTAATCATGCTGTGTAATCAGCATCTTGAGATGTCACACCCGTCAGGTGGATGGATGATCTTGCTCACTAACACAGATTTAAACACATTTGTGAACAAATTTAAGAGAAATGAGTCTTTTGTGTGTATTGAAAAAAGTTTTGATCTTTCATCTCATGAGAAATGGGAGCATTTATATATATATTTATATATTTATATATATATATGCATTTATTTAAAAGCAGGTTCAGTGTTCTCTATGTGAGAATAACAACATCTTGGTCTGTGTGTTCTGGAGTAAGGAGGGTCAAAATGAAAAAAGCCTCTCAGTCAGCTCCAATCAGCCTGGCCATTCTCCTGTGACCTCACTTGTATTTTTCTCTCCATCTGCAGAGCTGCTGCTCACTGGATGTTTTTTTTTTTTGTTTTTTTTTTCGCACCAACTGTTGCATGAAAATCCCAGGAGATCATCACTTTCAGTAATACTCAAACCAGCCTCAATCGTGCCACAGTCAAAGTCCCTGAGATCACATTTTTCTGATGTTTGATGTGACAGTTGACTGAAACTCCTGACCTATATCCGCATGATTTTTATTCATCGCTAGCACACGATTGGCTGATTGGAAAAAATTGTGTGGATAAGCAGGTGTACAGGAGTTCCTAATAAAGTGCTCACAGAGTGTATAACAGTGTATCTTTACATTAGTCCGACAGTTCTCAGTTCAGCTCCTTGCAAGCCGCCTGCGTGGCGTCTAGTTTCTCTGAAGAGGATATTAATCAGCTGAACAAGGTCGAGGCTCCACATCGTGTCTCACAAAGCTCATTATTTCCGTCCTGCATCTCATCACTAGAGGGCAGCCACAGGTCAGAGCACACGCTGGGGCTGCAACAAAAATAAATGTCTTCTGAAATGGCAGGAGAAATGTTTCCTTTAATCACCTTTAGTGTTACAGTTACAGAGTCCTTTCATCGCCTGACGTTGTTCCTGTCCAGTCATCATGTTCTCTGTCTTCCCCCTCTTGTCTTATATCGACTGGTGCTGCGATGGGTCTCTGCAGAGCTGTATAACATCTGCCTGTCCCGGGCCAAAGAGAAATGGAAGAACACACCGGCATCTGCCCCAGAGATTGAAACTGAAGGTAGAGACAGAATGGAAACTCTTACTTTAATTTTGTCCATTATGTAGTCACACAGTTGTCAGTTGTGTATTTCTTATTGTGCTGCCGTGTCTTCATGTCAGATGCTGGTTCTTCAGACAGGGAGTCGAGCCTGGAGCTGATCAAGCTGGACATCTCCAGAACTTTCCCCCAGCTGTGTATCTTCCAGCAGGTCAGTGAGAGAAGCTCAGCCACCACTGACAGCACTTTGATTATGGCAAACCCTTTTCTTTAAATGTGTTCCCATTGCAGAACGCAGATGATGGCATACACCAAAGAAAACACCAAAGATATTAAAACCATGACATTAATCTGATGAAGTTGGTGCATGTGTATTTTTGGCCTACTTGTTCCTTTGTCTTCATTATTCCTTTGTTCATCATCAGGGCGGGCCCTATCACGATGTGCTGCACAGCATTCTGGGAGCCTACACTTGTTACCGGCCAGATGTTGGCTACGTAAGTCTCACACACACATACACACACACACACGCAGCATGCTTATTTCCCATAAACACAAGTCAAGACCGTCTGAGTGTTGGTTTATGGTTTTCATGCATGTGTAAAATGCGTGTGACTCTTTATATGTGGTGTGTGTTTTTGTTTTTGTGCTGATATGAAATTACAAACATTACACAACATGTTGCACGCTGGTAAACAGCCTGTAGTACAGTAGCAGTCGTGAATAATACCCTGTGAACTTTGAGGTGTTTTACAGTCGCACCCGTTTGGTTTTTGTGAAGGTTAAAGGTGACACATCATGGAGTTAAATTTCTCACCATCACCTACGAAATGTATTATTATAACCACAGTTCGACTGCGGTCGGGATGACTGACAGATTTCCACTGTCAGGCATCTACCAGGTGGGAGGGGCTCAGTGTGTGGGATGTATGAGACGACTATATTCTCTAAGCCTGTGTGAGACATTAGGCCCCAGCTAGTGGGACACCAACAGGAGGTTTAAAAGCAGAATGGAGGAACAGTGGCATCTGTTTTCTTCTGTGCGATTCACATAATAAGGAGGGTTTCTTTCTATGTTGAAAACTAATGTGATTCTGTAAAGTTTTTGGTCACGGAGCTGAAACAGTAACAGTGTGTATGTACTGTACTTGGACTTATCCGAAAATGACCTGCCTTTATTTTTAGCTAGAACACACGGCTCAACAGCAACAGGCTCGATATTAAAACTGTTCCCAGATCCACGGGATTAAAACAGGCATCATCATTGTGTCTTGTATCAGACGGTGAGCTGACCCTCCTTCTCCATCAGGCGAGATCAACACTGCTATCTGTTCATTTACGAAGGGCTACTCCAGAAAATGACCTCCTTATCTATCATCACCCCTGTGCCCAGGACCTTCTACTTTTAATACACTGACTTACACGTTCCTGCAGTAGATACTTATCTTGGCAGGACGGGCCTTCAGATATCGCGCCCCATTTGTTTGGAATAACTTACAGAACAGACTGAAACTCGGCACACTGATACCAGAAATTAGATTAGAAGTCTGACTGACTTGGGGCGTAATTTTTTTACTGAATCTCTTTTCTAACTCGCACTTATGAGTGAGTTTTCACCTTATTGTCTCCCTGGTACACAATGGTATACGTTTAAATAATAACTCTGATCACTGTTTATATAAACACACTTCCACTTGTTTGTATTAATACATATCTGAATGTATATTTAAATCATTGAAAATTTGTATTTCTGCAATTAATATTGCTTTTTGTTATTTACTTATTTTTCTGTTCTCAGGTCTCACTTGTAAATTAGATCTAGATCTCAAAGTGACATCCTGATTAAATAAAGTATAGATAATAAATAAAAAGATTTGATCAAGTCAGCTTAGATATTTGGCCTCAGAGCATGGGGAGGTAAAATCCAACTGAGAAAGTTGATAAAGGTAGCCACTAAGATTGTTACGTGAATCGATGACAGCAACTGCTTTATCATTTTTAACTTCTTTTTCCTCTTGTAAATTTTTTTACTAACTGTTTTTTACTTTCTGTTTCTGCTTTTGTTTTAATTTCCTCATGTGTTCTACTCTTTCTAATGATATATTTCTGGCTTTCTGTGCTGAATTTCCCATAAAGAAGAATAAAGACTAACCCAAAAAAACTGCATTCAGCTGACAGACAGAGTAAACGTAGAAGGCTGTCACTTCACATTTCACATCGGGTTGAGTTCTCTGGTCTGCAGACATGGAATAGACTAGTCATCTCTTCACCTCTGTCAGTCAGAAATTACAGTTTGTAGTTTCTCCCCTTGAAAACCACAACTTGTCACTTTTACATTACTGTTGGTGTAAAGATGACACAAACACAAACATGCTACATGTTAGTGAGCTTTGGAGGGGCGGTACCGGAGGTCACCTTTTTCCCTTCGGCTAAGTGTTTCCCTGTGCTTCCAGTCT
Source organism: Seriola dumerili (assembly GCF_002260705.1). Taxonomy (NCBI): domain Eukaryota; kingdom Metazoa; phylum Chordata; class Actinopteri; order Carangiformes; family Carangidae; genus Seriola; species Seriola dumerili. The sequence continues at coordinate 593,669 of NW_019174422.1, read as the reverse complement.
CTCTGCTCCAGCTCTTTAGTTAATGCACAGACAAAACTGATCATCAATCATCTTATCTCCAAGCATTACGTTTCGTATTGTTGTAAGAACTAAACACTGATATTAATGCATTAATCGGTATTGATGTTAATACATCACATGTGCTCAGAGTGGTGGTTGTGGTAAATATTTATTTTGCTGCACACACGAAGCTGCACACATCCTCATACACGGTCAGTCATGAGCTTCAGTTCCCTCCTCTGTGTAGGTGTGATTATTCCCAGTTAAACCTCAACATCTTTTCCTTCCATTTGTGCTTCTCTTCCCTCCGAGGAGATTTACTAATCATGTGCCTCCGTTCCTCTGCATGACTCATCGCTGTCTGTTCTCAGACTCACGATGCACACTGATGTCCTGACCCTCTTTATGTCTGACGCTATCTCCTGATATTTCATATATTTTAAACCAGACTGTGGAGATTGAAGCACAAATTAGATTTTTTTTTTTTTCTTTTTTTTTTTTTTTTTTTTTAAAAGTCACCTGCCGGTTCAACCAATTCAAAATTTTCTAATTATTCTGTGGCAATAGAAAAAGTGACTTGATGTTTTCAATACACTGTGCTGTTACACTGAACTCATGTTTGCACTTCAGAGCCACACTGTGCTTGTTGTAGATGCTGTGGTTTGCCTTTCTGCTCCTCACCACAGCCCCATGCTATCTATACTAGTCTATAAATGACTGTGACTTCCTGCACTGACCCCAACCTCTGAGCTGTTCACAAACACAGTCTTTGCACTCACCTCTGCACAGGTTTTTTTTTTTTTTTTTTTTTTTTCTTCTTCTGCCTGTGTCAGCATTTCATCTCTCTTACCAGGTTAATCGTCCAAACTGAAGCTGAGCTACAGTTTAACATTAGTTTTCCACAGCATACTCATTTCCTGCCAGTGTCTTTCTCTGCCCCCTCTTTCAGAGACTTGACATATTAACACTACTTTCTACATAGAAGTTGTCGTTTTAACAGTGTACTTTATTCTGTGTGATTGCATGTGTAGGTGCAGGGAATGTCGTTCATCGCAGCAGTGCTGATCCTGAACCTGGACACAGCTGATGCCTTTATAGCTTTTGCCAACCTGCTCAACAAGCCCTGTCAGATGGCCTTCTTCAGAGTGGACCACAGCCTTGTCAGTATATACTCTCACTCTTCCAGACTCCCACCATCGACACTTGAAATGTTCACACCCATGCACTAACAGTCAATGACTTTTAGAATTATTATAGTTTGAGACCAGATCAGATTGTTCTGTATTGTTTTTACATTTAAAGTTTAGTTTTTAGTTTAGAAGTTACAATAAAATATTACGTGTAAAAAAAAAAAAATAATAATAATAATTAATTGTGTAATTATCCTCCCCATCATTTCAAAAAGTCATTAAAAACTTATTACATAAAATGAAAAATAATAAGTCTAGAATATTTTTTATTAAGTTATTAAAGAAGATGACAATGTACTTTGTGAATTCCAGAGATGAGGACTTTTTTTTTTTTTTTTAAATTTTGATTTAAAAATAAAAAAATAAAAAAATTGATGATTGAAAAATATGTATTTAGTGAGTGTGAAAGTTCATTTTTGACCTCGGGAACTGTGTGCACAGCCATATTATATTTAGATTAGGATTTAGATGAGGAGAAAATGCACACTGGATTAAAGCTCTCTAAATGTTATTGGACAGTGTTTCCACCTCAGACCTGATAAACACGCTGTAGTCAAATGATCAAACCAAGAATAAAATGATATAATATGACCCTCCAGATTTTGTTCAGTGCATTCTAAACATTTTTTATCACATTTTTACACATCTGCTCTTTAACTGACACCATCCTTTTTTCCCCAACTAATAATTATTTTCATTATAAATTAAGCTGTTGATTATTTTCTCGATTAATGGTTCAGTTTAGAAATGGCAGAAAAGAGCTTGAAGATTATTTTGCAATTAATTTCATAGAAATGATTTAAAATAATATTTCATATTATTTATATAATACTATCCTATTTGTTGATAATACTATCCAAAAATTGTTGCTCTGATTTGAATGAATTTGTCACTAAGTGAAACCTTTTCACACTCTTATTTTCTGACATGTTGACACAACAGAAATCACACACAGTCTTGACCGGCCAAAACATCCCATCATCCTCTGTGCTGCCTGTTTACATTTCACTTTCTTCACCATCGTCCATTTCTACAAATGACTCACCCTGTGCCCTGCTGATGAAACATGTGGTTTGTGTTTATGTTGCTGCATAAGAACCTTGTTTCCTCTCTGCAGATGTTGACGTACTTTGCGGCATTTGAAGTGTTCTTTGAAGAAAATCTACCAAAGCTCTTTGCACATTTCAAGAAAAACAACCTGACCCCCGATATTTATTTAATCGACTGGTGAGTCTCAAGCTCATACACCTTCATTTCTTTCTATTGAGCGTTCTTTATTTTTTTCCATCTCAACTTCACCCTACTTGCCATTATATCATTTCACGGCTAGAACGTGACCTATACACTATATAAAGCCAGAATATCAGACTGCGCGGAGAGAACGCTTTGTTCTCCGTCCTGGTGAAAACTCGTTTACATTTCGTCATCTGGAAACATGATTGGTGTCACATTGAACTTGTCACAGTTTCAGTGTCAGCTGTGTTTCTGAGAAAATAGGACGGTCTGTCTGTGCAGGCGGGGGTGTCACCGATCTCTGCCCACCTCAAATGGAAATTTCTAGATTTCTATATTTACTCATCTTTCACTTATATCACTCACACCCATACATATGAAGGGAGGGGGAGGCAGGGGCAATACAGCACATACAGAGAGTATTCAGAGTCCTTCACTTTTTCCATATGTTGGTATGTTGCAGTTTTATGCTAAAATCATTTGAATAATTTTTTTTCCCTCATCAATCTACACTCAAAAACTGAAACATCACTTTCACAAATATTTCGACTCTTCACGACACTTGAGATTTAGATCAGTCCCTCCGTCTATAAAAAAGAAAATAGTGAAAGTGTTGATTTGTAGATCGGATGGGGTCCTCGTTAAATGTCCGGAAATATGTGAGACGAGGAGGAGCAGCAGATTCTTACATCTGAGAAACTGAAACTATCAAACGTTTTAAAATTAGCATGAAAAAATGACGTTAATGATTTACCAGATTCCTGAAATAACTGTCCATCCATTTTCTGTGCATTGATTTATCAATTAATCGAATTAATAACTATTCCACATGTTGGAATCCGTAAGAATCCATAGGTCAGGTGTGGTGGTGGTGGTGGTGGTGGTGGTGGTGGTGGTGAGTGTATTTGTGGCCTCACTACCTGGAGGACAGTCAGAGTAATGAGCAGTGCTGTTTATTTATATTCATTCACACATTCATTTTCTCCAGACAGGACGACTGTGTCTCCCTTCTCTCTGGTGTAAAGCAAAAGTCACTGTCCGACTGCTTCAGAACACAGCAGCTTTAACAGAGCACCTCACGTCACCCTCGGGCCCCGCTTCCACCCATTGTCTCCCTGTTTGTTTTAGAACTGATTTTAAGATTTTACTGATCCCTTTCAAAGCATGCCGGGGCCCCGAGCTTCATTACAGAATAATTAACCCCATACCAGCCGGTACGCAGCCTTAGATCCCCGGGCAGGTCCCTCTGGCCGTCCCAAAGTCGAGGCTTAATTCTAAAGGCGGTAAAAGCGCTTTTGCCATCAGGACCCCTCGGCTTTGGTCCGACCTGCCGGAGGAGATGAGGCACAATCAGTGACTTCTTTTAAATCTCTTCTTAGAACTCATTTTTATATTTTTATGTTTGTGTCTTTTTAAGTGTCTCCATATCGCCCTTTTATTGCTTTTAGTGTGTGTGTGTGTGTGTGTGTGTGTGTGTGTGTGTGTGTGTGTTTTATACGTTATCTGCTCCCCCTAATTGTCTGTGTTTCTATTGAATTACATTGTTTGTCCTCCCTGTTTGTCCTGATTTTTCTATCATCATAAAACCAATAGTCACTGTTCCTGTCTCTCTTCCCTCCCTCTGCCCCCCCCCCCCCCCCCCCCCCTCTCCAAATCAACAGGATCTTCACTCTGTACAGTAAGTCTCTGCCGTTGGACCTGGCATGTCGGGTGTGGGACGTGTTCTGCAGAGACGGCGAGGAGTTCCTCTTCCGCACGGCGCTGGGCCTGCTGCGTCTCTACCAGGACGTCCTGACCTGCATGGACTTCATTCACATGGCTCAGTTCCTCACACGCCTGCCCGACCTCATCCCCGCCGAGCAGCTCTTCCAGCACATCGCCTCTGTTCACATGACCAGCCGCAACAGGAAGTGGGCACAGGTGGGATGTTAGAGTTCAGGCTTCCTGGTCAGGGGTGTGTCTTTACATCTTGTTTTCTAACTGTGTCTGTCCGCACCTCCTCAGGTCCTGCAGGCGCTACAGAAAGATCAGGAGCGAGGCAGCCCAGTGCTGAAGCGCTGAGCTGAGATCAGAGGAAACCTTCACACACTAACAGACTGGACCAACTCCCCTCCAGCCTTTTGGGAAAAACCTGGAGGCTCACCACGCTGGATGGACATGAAAGAGACCTGTGTTCCACCTGGGGACATGTCTGGTCGTAGCTGCTATGATAAACCTCTTCTCCAGTTCAGTGTCACCGCTCTGACTAGAATCGGGGACCCTGGAGGGGGTCTGTCAGTGAAGAGGCAGGGGTGTGAAAAGGAATATGAGGCCTTATTTAACCCCCACCACCCCTCCTCTGCTCAGAGGCCCAGCAGTGGATTGGAAACTGTAGCTGGCAGAGGCTAAAGAATGTATCACACAAGCCCACATACATGCACCGAGCAGACGGTTTCTGGTCTCCACAGACCAGGGGAGACCAGAGATACCAGTTACTCCTCAAATCCTCTGCTCAGTTTTTAATTCTCTCTGGCTACAGTTCCAGCTGTCTTTCCTTTTTTTTTTTTTTTGTTTTTTCCAAACTTATCTTAAAATTTTGATGACAGAGACAACAGTCGACTCCCTGATCTTTAAAAAGAAATAATAGTCAGGGAAAGCAAAGGTTAAACATCTCCAGAATCAGATCTGTGAGTGACGTGTTTGAATCCTGTCATTCTCTCTCTTTTTGCACCTTTTCTTTTTCTTTTTTTTTTTTCTTTCAAAACTTGAGTCATTCCTTTGTGTCCTATATGAGTTTGATTTCGTCTGTGTGCTTTTCATTTTCCAGCCGGGGCACATTTGTTTTCCTGAACCTTTCTATGAAGTCAAACACGAGTTTAGTGAGTTCAAATCCTTGAAGACAAGTTTGGTGTCTTTGAAAGCACCACGCTGTTACATACGATGAAATGTTTCAACCCTCTAAAAAGAGGTGATAAGCTGCCTGTAAAATGAGTTTTACAGTGTATTTATGAAGAGTAAATAATGAGATAACGTGTTACTGTTCGACACAGGACATACAGTGTCAGACATGGACGTCCCCCTGCCCTTAATATGTTTGAGGTACATTTCAGCTTGTGAGTGTTTTGATTCCTAATGTCTTGATGTGAGTGTTGATGTCTTTTGTGCGTTTATTTAATATTTATCAAAAGGATGACGGGATACAAATAAAACTTGTTCCACTGACATTTAGGGTCGTCTCCTCACCCGAACTTGTTTTCAGATCGCGTGTATACTTGATTTTAACCAAACGTACGAGGTTGTGAGGCATCTGGATCACATCTGGGCAAAAAGAGAACATCTTCCCCAACATCTTGTTGCCATGGAGATGGCAGCAGAAAGCTGGAGCAGTTTCAACAGTCTGCCGTCGGCTGGACATGTAGCATTAATGTCGAATGACGCACACAACCAACGTTCTGAAGCATCGCTTTGTTCTGTGCTCACACACAGACAAACCTGGACTCAGTACATATTGACATACACATATTGACAAATTAGCACTAATAAAAGCTGAATTCGCCATTAAGACATTTACAGTGTACCTGTACATGGACGTACAGACAGCCATTACTGGATTATTACAGTACTGAAGAAAAAAAATGAACAATAAGACGGTTCTCAGGCGAGTTCATGAGGTGTAAACAGATTTGTGGATGTTTTATTTGCTATAAAAGTCAGAAAGAATATCTTCAGGAAGTGTGACTGTAGCATGTCCAGCCTTCAGCACCATGAATTACACCTAATTTCCCATCACTCTTTGTTTGCCTGAAAAAAAAAAACACCTAAACAACCACCAGTCCCAGCAAAAGCAAGAACGGGTGCGGAGACAATATTTAAAAAAAAAAAAAAAAGGGTTTATGTTGTTCATTCTGAACATCCTGTCATGCAGAGCGTACGTGCGTGCCAGTTCTCACCTGGGCCTTAACCTGTCACCTCTCTGGCTTTGTGGCTGTTTGAGGTTGTCGGTGCGTCGGCTCCCCGACTTTCACACCGTGGTTAAAGTGTCGTTCCGTCCTGACCGGTCGCCAAGTCATTACGTAACAACTATCAACTATCAAAGATAAAAGTTACTTTCCATGCGTTGTTTTGATGAGCGAACAGCCGGCTAGCAAGTGCTAAGCATTACTTGATAATCATATTTTTAAAAAAAAGTGAAATAACTGGAATGCAAGTTAATAAATATCTTTTATGTGATGTTTATTTCTTTCAAAGTCCGTTTTGCACAGATCTGTTCCTCAATTGAAATAAACGTAGAAATGTGATTGGTTGTTGACATCTGAAGAGAAGAGTTCTGTCGTCAGGGTTTTCTTTCCAAAGTCTAACTGTCCTGTTTTTGGTTGTGAAGCTGCTTCATCTGGTGTGTTGTGCTGCTCATTCTGTGCGTGATGGAGTTTATACATTTGAGCCCCTGTAATATTGAGACATCACCTATGAGACATTAGGAGAGATTGTACTTGGACCACAGCTGAAGTATGAGACAGGCTCTGGGTTAAAAAAAAACAGGAAATGATTTTCATTTGTAACTCATCATCATCTTTAGACGGTCTGTGCCTGAGTGTGTGTGTGTGTGTGTGTGTTTCACGTTTGTACCGTGCAGCAGCTTTCTGATCACTCTTCTTGATGCACTCCCTCCTCCCACTCCCCCAGTGTGGTGACGAACCGCAGGACTGCAATAAAGCTTTTTGCACATACATGTAAGCCTTTGAGTTGTGCCTCACATCAGCAGTTTGTTATTTAAACAGGTTGTCTGTTTTTAAATGTATGAATTGACCCTCCCAGCTCGATTAACACTAACCTGCTTCCTGGCCTTTTTATCACAAAACAGACGCTGTGTGATCCACAGAGGTCAAAAAACCAAATTCAATCAAACTAAATTTGAAATAAGTGTAATATACTTCTGTGTAATGATCTGTTTTGATTTTTTCTGGATGTCTTAATTTCTTGGGTTGTGTTTGTTTTGCATCGTCTTTTCTTTTCCTCAAGAGACCCGTAACTGTAGAGGACTGATAGACACACATGGAGACGACAGAGGGTCGCCATGCAACTGTATCTCACTTGAAATGTATATAAACGATGGTTTTATTAAAATAAAGAGCTGTACATATTTAACCAGGAGCTGTTCTGTGTGTCTTCACTCACATTTCATGTAAAAACTAGAATCACCGCCTCACGGTTGTTTCCTCCACAAACCAGTCAGGTTGCAGGAAATATGGTCACAGTCTCTCCTTCCTGAGTTATAGCGTTTAAGCAGAGGTGTTTTTGCAGAGCATTATGATGTCACAGTGAAGTTGACCTTTGACCATCTGGATATAAAATGTCATCACCTCATTTTGTCCTTATAGACATTTGAGTTGAATTGTGTCATAAGTAGTGAATGAATTCTTGAGTTATCAGTGGTAATGAAATTCCCTCTGGGTGTTCCTCATGTATTGCATTCACAAGAACGTGTGATTACTGTGACCTTGAACTTTGACCAGCAAAATCTAATCAGTTCATCTTTAAGTAAAAGTGAATGTTTGTGCCAAATCTAAACAAATTCCCTCTGTGATTTGTGAGGTAATCGTGACATTGACCTTTGACCTTTGACCTTTGTCCACCAAAATCTAATCAGTTCATCCTTGAGTCCTAGTGAATGTGTGTGCCATATTTGAAGGAATTCCTTCACGGGATTACAGAGATATCGCCTCTACACGTATGGGACGGACAGACAACCTGAAAACAAAATGCCATGTCCTTTATTTTTAGCAGCCATATGTAACTTTTCCTCATCAAAACGTCTAGAAATGACTAGACCTGTGTTAAATGTTTTGTTGAGTTGTGCTAGTTTTAAGCGACATTTTTACAACTGAATTTCAGATCTGTTTTCAGCTCTATATTTGAACCAGATGAAGGATTTTAGTCATCGGACGTCTGGATCTGAAGAGCTGGCTGCCCCGGACCTAAAGGACTCTCAGACTGTGAGAAACAAAAGATTCAACTGTTTGGCCTCAGTTCTGAGGCGTCATGTCTGGAGGAAACCAGGCGCCGCTCATCACCTGCCGAGCACCGTCCCAACGGTGAAGCATGGCGGAGGCAGCATCAGGCTGTGGGGGTGGTTTTTGGACATGGACAGATAGACGTGGAAGCTGAACGAGAGGTTTGAAAATGTCTGTCCACTGACATCCCCGTCCGAACCCGACAGAGCCTGAGAGGATCTGCAAATCCAGCAAAGCTCGCCTCGTCCTACCAGAGAAAGACCTGAGCCTGTAATCGCTGCCAATGGTGCTTGAACTAAATCCTGATGTCAGATCTTCACACTGACCAGATCTCAACACAATGGAACACCTGTGTGAGAATGGTGTTCATCCCTCCAGTAGAGTTCAGAGAATTGTATAATCATCTCTCTCTCTCTCTCTCTCTATCTCTCTCTCTCTCTCTCTATATTATATATATAATATTATATATTATATATATTACACTACCGTTCAAAAGTTTGGGGTCACCAGACAATTCTGTGTTTTCCATGAATTACCCCACGCTTCAGAAGCCCTCCACAAGTTGGATGGCTTGATGGGCACTTCTTGCGTACCATACGGTCAAGCTGCTCCCACAACAGCTCAATGGGTTTAGATCTGTGGACTGCGCCGCCGCTCCATTACAGATAGAATACCAGCTGCCTGCTTCTTCCTAAATATTTCTTGCATTAATTTGGAGGTGTGCTTTGGGTCATTGTCCTGTTGTAGGAGGACACTGGCTCAATCAAGCGCTGTCCACAGGGTATGGCATGGCGTTGCAAAAATGGAGTGATAGCCTTCCTTATTTCAAAATCCTTTTACCTTGTACAAATCTCCCACTTTTACCAGCACCAAAGCAACCCCAGACCATCACATTACCTCCACCATGCTGACAGATGGCGTCAACTCTTCCAGCATCTTTTCAGTTGTTCTGCGTCTCACAAATGTTCTTCTGTGTGGATCCAAACACCTCAAACTTTGATTCGTTCTGTCGCATAAACTTTTTTCCAATCTTCTCTGTCCAATGTCTGTGTTCTTTTGCCCATATTAATCTTTTCCTTTTATTGGCCATCCAGATATGGCTTTTCTTTGCCACTTCCCTGAAGGCCAGCATCCGGAGTCGCCTCTTCACTGAGACGTTGACACTGGCGTTTTGCGGTATAATCTTTAATGAAGCTGCCAGTTGAGAGACCTGTGAGGCGTCTATTTCTTCAAACTAGAAACTTCTAATGTAACTTGTCTTCTTGCTCAGTTGTGCAGCGGGGCCTTCCACTTCTTTTCTACTCTGGTGTAGAGCCTGTTTGTGCTGTTCTCTGAAGGAGTAGTACACACCGTTGTAGGAAATCTTCAGTTTCTTTGGCAATGTCTCGCATGGAATAGCCTTCATTTCTAAGAACAAGAAATAGACTGTCGAGTTTCACATGAAAGTTCTCTTTTTCTGACCATTTTGAGAGTTTTAATCAAAACCCACAAATGTGATGCTCCAGATTCTCAACTAGCTCAAAGGAAGGTTCAGTTTTATAGCTTCTCTAACCAGCAAAAACTGTTTCAGCTGTGCTAGCATAATTGCACAAGGGTTTTCAAGGTTTTTTTAATCATCCATTAGCCTTCTAACGCAATTAGCAAACACAATGTACCATTAGAACACTGGAGTGATGGTTGCTGGAAATGGGCCTCTATACACCTATGTAGATATCATTAAAAACCAGATGTTTGCAGCTAGAATAGTCATTTACCACATTAACAATGTATAGAGTGTATTTCTGATAGTTTAATGTTATCTTCATTGAAAAAACTGTTTTTTTTTTCAAAAATAACGAAATTTCTAAGTGACCCCAAACTTTTGAACGGTAGTGTTATATATATATATAATATATATATATATATATATATATTTGTGTGTGTGTGTGTGTGTGTGTGTGTGGTGTGTGTGTGTGTGTGTGTGTGTATGCTTTGAGCTAACCACAATTCGATTTCCTCTGCATCTGCAAAACCGAGTGTAGAGGAAAGAGTCTGACACCACAACCGACCAACACCTTTTAAAAAAAAATAAAAAAGGTTGATCTTGATAAATGTACCACCTCACCACATTTCTTTTTAGAAGCCCTTTACTGCAGTTAAAGAGCGGTCGTGTTAATATCCGTCATCTCTGGAAGAATATCAAGTCATCATGAGGACCTTCCACATCCTTCTGCTCTGCATGCTGGGAGCTACACTTGTCTCCCTGGTGGCCTGCAACGGTAAGAATCCTTACATTTTGATTTATTTCTTTTTATTTTACAATATATTCTGTGCTAGAGGTGCTTTCTCCCTGATGCTACAGTGTTTGACTTTCTTTCCTTCAGCTGCCATCGGTCCTGACAACTGCTGCTTCACTTTCTACCAAGACGCAGTGAAGAGGAAGCCTCATCAGTCATATGACGTGACTGATTTCCGTTGCCCGAAGACTGGAGTCATGTAAGGTTTTCTTCATTATGAATACGTTTTAACACAATGACCTAAATAAGTGTAAGAGTGACTTTTAATACATGAATATCACATGAGTTACACTTCATGGACATGCATATTTTGCACATCCTGCACACTACAAAGCCTAAATGTTCATTTTCTGTTGATATACACTTTATTATCTATTCATATTTATCATAATAAATCCTAATTTGGGTGTCTATATTCTACTGTTTTAATGTGCAATTGGCATCCTACAGAGCAACTGTACTATACTACTTTGCTATTTCTGTCTGTAATTACTTCATCCAGAAAATAAAGTAGTTTTCTCTTACTTATGTTCTCTTATTTACTTATTTTTTAAACTCTTTAAGATTAATATATATATTCTTAAATACTGTAAGTCATCAATATGATAATAACATATTCATCCTCTTTCTTTCAGTTTTGTGACACAAAAGTCTCGTCGCATCTGCGTGGATCCAAGTCTCTCCTGGGTTCAGGGCATCATGAAAACTGTGGATGAAAACTCCTTTTAAACCGACCTGCCAGTCTGGAGAACGTTACTGCTGTGTTTGTTGTTTTATCAAGTCAAATATTGTGAAAGGTTTGACATGTTTGCTACAATATAGGAATGATTTTAGTGTTCATGTGCAAGTAGTAATCAAAGATTTTGCTTTCAAATGGAATCAGTTTGAGCCTGAACTGGTGCAACAGATCCTTTGTGTGTTCTGCCTTTTGGATGCTTTGTATTATCTACAATATCATACAGAATAAACATCATACAGATACATTCAGTGGTGTCAGTGCTCTGTGTTGTCTCTCGTCAGTTACTTCTAAGATATAAAACAATGTCTGTCTCGAGTTGGTTCTAAAATACCAGAAAATAGAAAAAATAAAAACGTCGGTTCAAGAAAACTCTTTATGTTACAGTCCTGTAATTTTCTAATCATTTCCTAATGAATTTCTAAGATATTTCCTGATATCCTGATCATTTTCTACTAGTTATGGGCAAAATAGGACATTTCTTCAAAGAAAAGCCTCATTTATACATTGAAATTTCATTTATAACTATGTACGTCACTCGCATACCATACCACGAATACCATATTTGGACAGAAGAGAACATGTTCAGTACACATACATATTAGTATTTTTGTATTCCCTGTTGCTTAAATCTAAAATGGAGACTTCTATCATTTGTGGATATTTACAAAATAATAATAATAACAATAATAATAATTCTGGAAATATGACATATTTATAAAATATGTTTAATATTCTTAAAAAATGGCATTCATTTAGGCTATCATCTTTTCCTGTTGTCTAGAAATGACTAGACCTGTGTTAAATGTTTTGTTGAGTTGTGCTATCCCACATGCTTCCCTAAATTTTCAGTCAGTTTTAAGCGACATTTTTACAGCTGAATTTCAGATCTGTTTTCAGCTCTATATTTGAACCAGATGAAGGATTTTAGTCATCGGACGTCTGGATCTGAAGAGCTGGCTGCCCCGGACCTAAAGGACTCTCAGACTGTGAGAAACAAGATTCAACTGTTTGGCCTCAGTTCTGAGGCGTCATGTCTGGAGGAAACCAGGCGCCACTCATCACCTGCCGAGCACCGTCCCAACGGTGAAGCATGGCGGAGGCAGCATCAGGCTGTGGGGGTGGTTTTTGGACATGGACAGATAGACGTGGAAGCTGAACGAGAGGTCTGAAAATGTCTGTCCACCGACGTCCCCGTCCGAACCCGACAGAGCCTGAGAGGATCTGCAAATCCAGCAAAGCTCGTCTCGTCCTACCGGAGAAGACCTGAGCCTGTAATCGCTGCCAATGGTGCTTGAACTAAGTCCTGATGTCAGATCTTCACACTGACCAGATCTCAACACAATGGGACACCTGTGTGAGAATGGTGTTCATCCCTCCAGTAGAGTTCAGAGAATTGTATAATCTCTCTCTCTCT
>NW_019174422.1:520841-580802 GCF_002260705.1 Seriola dumerili | reverse complement strand
AACTTTTCCTCATCAAAACGTCTAGAAATGACTAAGACCTGTGTTAAATGTTTTGTTGAGTTGTGCTAGTTTTAAGCGACATTTTTACAACTGAATTTCAGATCTGTTTTCAGCTCTATATTTGAACCAGATGAAGGATTTATGCAGCGACGTCTGAGTCTGAAGAGCTGCGTGCCCCGGACCTAAAGGACTCTCAGACTGTGAGAAACAAGATTCAACTGTTTGGCCTCAGTTCTGAGCCATGTCTGGAGGAAACCAGCGCGCTCTACACCTGCCGAGCACGTCCAACGGTGAGAGCATGGCGGAGCGAGCACAGGCTGTGGGGGTGGTTTTGACATGGACAGATAGACGTGGAAGCTGAACGAGAGGTTTGAAAATGTCTGTCCACTGACATCCCCGTCCGAACCCGACAGAGCCTGAGAGGATCTGCAAATCCAGCAAAGCTCGCTCGTCCTACGCAGAAGAACGCTGAGCCTGTAATCGCTGCCAATGGTGCTTGAACTAAATCCTGATGTCAGATCTTCACACTGACCAGATCTCAACACAATGGAACACCTGTGTGGAGAATGGTGTTCATCCCTCCAGTAGAGTTCAGAGAATTGTATAATCTCTCTCTCTCTCTCTCTCTATCTCTCTCTCTCTCTCTCTATATATATATATATATATATATATATATATATATATATACACCTACCGTTCAAAAGTTTGGGTCACCAGACAATTCTGTGTTTTCCATGAATTTCACCCACGCTTCCAGAAGCCCTCCACAAGTTGGATTGGCTTGATGGGCACTTCTTGCGTACCATACGGTCAAGCTGCTCCCACAACAGCTCAATGGGGTTGAGATCTGTGGACTTGCGGCCGGCCGCTCCATTACAGATAGAATACCAGCTGCCTGCTTCTTCCCTAAAAATAGTTCTTGCATTAATTTGGAGGTGTGCTTTGGGTCATTGTCCTGTTGTAGGAGGAACTGGCTCCAATCAAGCGCTGTCCACAGGGTATGGATGGCGTTGCAAAATGGAGTGATAGCCTTCCTTATTCAAAATCCTTTACCTTGTACAAATCTCCCACTTATTACCAGCACCAAAGCAAACCCCAGACCATCACATTACCTCCACCATGCTTGACAGATGGCGTCAACTCTCCAGCATCTTTTTCAGTTGTTCTGCGTCTCACAAATGTTCTTCTGTGTGATCAAACACCTCAAACTTTGATTCGTCTGTCCATAACACTTTTTTCCAATCTTCTCTGTCCAATGTCTGTGTTCTTTTCCCATATTAATCTTTTCCTTTTATTGGCCAGTCTAGATATGGCTTTTCTTGCCACTCTGCCCTGAAGGCCAGCATCCCGGAGTCGCCTCTTCACTGTAGACGTTGACACTGGCGTTTTGCGGTATTATTTAATGAAGCTGCCAGTTGAGGACCTGTGAGGCGTCTATTTTCTCAAACTAGAAACTTCTAATGTACTTGTCTTCTTGCTCAGTTGTGCAGCGGGGCCTCCCACTTCTTTTTCTTACTCTGTGTAGAGACCTGTTTGTGCTGTTCTCTGAAGGAGTGATACACACCGTTGTAGGAAATCTTCAGTTTCTTGGCAATGTCTCGCATGGAATAGCCTTCAATTCTAAGAACAAGAATAGACTGTCGAGTTTCACATGAAAGTTCTCTTTTTCTGACCATTTTGAGAGTTTAATCAAACCCACAAATAGTGATGCTCCAGATTCTCAACTAGCTCAAAGGAAGGTTCAGTTTTATAGCTTCTCTAACCAGGCAAAACTGTGTTTAGCTGTGCTAAGCATAAATTGCACAAGGGTTTTCAAGGGTTTTTTAATCATCCATTAGCCTTCTAACGCAATTAGCAAACACAATGTACCATTAGAACACTGGAGTGATGGTTGCTGGAAATGGGCCTCTAATACACCTATGTAGATATTGCATTAAAACCAGAGTTTGCAGCTAGAATAGTCATTTACCACATTAACAATGTATAGAGGTATTTCTGATAGTTTAATGTTATCTTCATTGAAAAAACTGTTTTTTTTCTAAAAATAACGAAATTTCTAAGTGACCCCAAACTTTTGAACGGTAGTGTATATATATATATATTAATATATATATATATATATATGTTTGTGTGTGTGTGTGTGTGTGTGTGTGTGTGTGTGTGTGTGTGTGTGTGTATGCTTTGAGCTAACCACAATTCGATTTCCTCTGCATCTGCAAAACCGAGTGTAGAGGAAAGAGTTGACACCACAACCGACCAACACCTTTTAAAAAAAAATAAAAAAGGTTGATCTTGATAAATGTACCACCTCACCACATATTTCTTTTAGAACCCTTTACTGCAGTTAAAGAGCGGTCGTGTTAATATCCGTCATCTCTGAAGAATATCAAGTCATCATGAGGACCTTCCACATCCTTCTGCTCTGCATGCTGGGAGCTACACTTGTCTCCCTGGTGGCCTGCAACGGTAAGGAATCCTTACATTTTATTTATTTCTTTTTATTTTACATATATTCTGTGCTAGAGGTGCTACTTCTCCCTGATGCTACAGTGTTTGACTTTCTTTTCCTTCAGCTGCCATCCGTCCTGACAACTGCTGCTTCACTTTCTACCCAAGACGAGTGAAGAGGAGCCTCATCAGTTCATATGACGTGACTGATTTCCGTTGCCCGAAGACTGGAGTCATGTAAGGTTTTCTTCATTATGAATACGTTTTTAACACAATGACCTAAATAAGGGTAAGAGTGACTTTTAATACATGAATTTACACATTGAGTTACACTTCATGGACATGCATATTTTGCACATCCTGCACACTACAAAGCCTAAATGTTCATTTTCTGTTGATATACACTTTATTTATCATCATATTATCATAATAAATTTCCTAATTTGGGTGTCTATATTCTACTGTTTTAATGTGCAATTGGCATCCTACAGAGCAACTGTACTATACTACTTTGCTATTTCTGTCTGTAATTACTTCATCCAGAAAATAAAGTAGTTTTCTCTTACTTATGTTCTCTTTTTACTTATTTTTTAAACTCTTTAAGATAATATTATAATATATATATTCTTAAATACTGTAAGTCATCAATATGATAATAACAATATTCATCCTCTTTCTTTCAGTTTTGTGACACAAAAGTCTCGTCGCATCTGCGTGGATCCAAGTCTCTCCTGGGTTCAGGGCATCATGAAAACTTGGATGAAAACTCCTTTTAAACCGACCTGCCAGTCTGGAGAACGTTACTGCTGTGTTTGTTGTTTTATCAAGTCAAATATTGTGAAAGGTTTGACATGTTTGCTACAATATAGGAATGATTTTAGTGTTCATGTGCAAGTAGTAATCAAAGATTTTGCTTTCAAATGGAATCAGTTTGAGCCTGAACCTGGTGCAACAGATCCTTGTGTGTTCTGCCTTTTGGATGCTTTGTATTATCTACAATATCATACAGAATAAACATCATACAGATACATTCAGTGGTGTCAGTGCTCTGTGTTGTCTCTCGTCAGTTACTTCTAAGATATAAAACAATGTCTGTCTCGAGTTGGTTCTAAAATACCAGAAAATAGAAAAATAAAAAAACGTCGGTTCAAGAAAACTCTTTATGTTACAGTCTGTAATTTTCTAATCATTTCCTAATGAATTTCTAAGATATTTCCTGATATCTGATCATTTTCTACTAGTTATGGGCAAAATAGGACATTTCTTCAAAGAAAAGCCTCATTTATACATTGAAATTTCATTTATAACTATGTACGTCACTCTGCATACCATACCACGAATACCATATTTGGACAGAAGAGAACATGTTCAGTACACATACATATTAGTATTTTTGTATTCCCTGTTGCTTAAATCTAAAATGGAGACTTCTATCATTTTGTGGATATTTATAAATAATAATTAATAATAAAATAATTAATAATTCTGGAAATATGACATATTTATAATACTGTTTAATATTCTTAAAAAATCATTCATTTAGGCTATCATCTTTTCCTGTGTCTAGAAAATGACTAGACTGTTAAATTTTTGTTGAGTTGTGCTATCCCACATGCTTTCCCTAAATTTTCAGTCAGTTTTAACGACATTTTTACAGGCTGAATTTCAGATCTGTTTTCAGCTCTATATTTGACCGAGATGAAGGATTTTATCACTCGTGACCGTCTGGATCTGAAAGGCTGGTGCCCCCGGACCTAAAAACAAAGGACTCTCAGACTGTGAGAAAACAAGATTCTAACTGTTTGGGCCTCAGTTCTGAGGCGTCATGTTCTGGAGAAAACCAGGCGCCACTCATACACCTGCCGAGCACCGGTTCCCAACGGTGAGAGCATGGCGAGTAGGCAGCATACAGGCTGTGGGAGCTGGCTCTTTTGACATGGACAGATAGACGTGGAAAGCTGAGACGCGAGAGGGGCTTCTGAAAATGTCTGGTCCACCGACGTCCCGTCCGAACCCGGACAGTAGCACTGAGAGGATCTGCAAAATCCAGCAAAAAGCACTCGTCTCGTTCCTAGCCGGAGAAGACTGAGCCTGTAATCGCTGCCAAGATGGCTGCTTGGAACTAATCCTGATTAGATCTTACACTGACCAGGATCTCAAACACAATGAGGGATCCACCTGTGTGAGAATGGTGTTCATCCCTCCAGTAGAGTCAGAGAATGTATAGATCTCTCTCTCTCTATCTCTCTGCTCTCTCTCTCTCTCTATATATATAATTATTATATATATATTCATGATTATTAGAATGTGTGTGTGTGTGTATGTATCGCTTTGAGCTAACCACAACTCATTTCTTCTCATCTGCAAGAACCGAGTGTAGAGGAAAGAGTCTTGACAACGCACAACCGAACCAACACCTTTTAAAAAAAAAAAAGGTTGATCTTATAAATGTACCACCTCACCACATTTCTTTTAGAAGCCCTTTACTGCAGTTAAAGAGCGGTCGTGTTAATATCCGTCATCTCTGGAAGAATATCAAGTCATCATGAGGACCTTCCACATCCTTCTGCTCTGCATGCTGGGAGCTACACTTGTCTCCCTGGTGGCCTGCAACGGTAAGGAATCCTTACATTTTGATTTATTTCTTTTTATTTTACATATATTCTGTGCTAGAGGTGCTGCTTCTCCCTGATGCTACAGTGTTTGACTTTCTTTCCTTCAGCTGCCATCGGTCCTGACAACTGCTGCTTCACTTTCTACCCAAGACGAGTGAAGAGGAGCCTCATCAGTTCATATGACGTGACTGATTTCCGTTGCCCGAAGACTGGAGTCATGTAAGGTTTTCTTCATTATGAATACGTTTTAACACAATGACCTAAATAAGGGTAAGAGTGACTTTTAATACATGAATTTACACATTGAGTTACACTTCATGGACATGCATATTTTGCACATCCTGCACACTACAAAGCCTAAATGTTCATTTTCTGTTGATATACACTTTATTTATCATAATAAATCCTAATTTTGGTGTCTATATTCTACTGTTTTAATGTGCAATTGGCATCCTACAGAGCAACTGTACTATACTACTTTGCTATTTCTGTCTGTAATTACTTCATCCAGAAAATAAAGTAGTTTTCTCTTACTTATGTTCTCTTATTTACTTATTTTTTAAACTCTTTAAGATTAATATATATATTCTTAAATACTGTAAGTCATCAATATGATAATAACATATTCATCCTCTTTCTTTCAGTTTTGTGACACAAAAGTCTCGTCGCATCTGCGTGGATCCAAGTCTCTCCTGGGTTCAGGGCATCATGAAAACTGTGGATGAAAACTCCTTTTAAACCGACCTGCCAGTCTGGAGAACGTTACTGCTGTGTTTGTTGTTTTATCAAGTCAAATATTGTGAAAGGTTTGACATGTTTGCTACAATATAGGAATGATTTTAGTGTTCATGTGCAAGTAGTAATCAAAGATTTTGCTTTCAAATGGAATCAGTTTGAGCCTGAACTGGTGCAACAGATCCTTTGTGTGTTCTGCCTTTTGGATGCTTTGTATTATCTACAATATCATACAGAATAAACATCATACAGATACATTCAGTGGTGTCAGTGCTCTGTGTTGTCTCTCGTCAGTTACTTCTAAGATATAAAACAATGTCTGTCTCGAGTTGGTTCTAAAATACCAGAAAATAGAAAAAATAAAAACGTCGGTTCAAGAAAACTCTTTATGTTACAGTCCTGTAATTTTCTAATCATTTCCTAATGAATTTCTAAGATATTTCCTGATATCCTGATCATTTTCTACTAGTTATGGGCAAAATAGGACATTTCTTCAAAGAAAAGCCTCATTTATACATTGAAATTTCATTTATAACTATGTACGTCACTCGCATACCATACCACGAATACCATATTTAGACAGAAGAGAACATGTTCAGTACACATACATATTAGTATTTTTTGTATTCCCTGTTGCTTAAATCTAAAATGGAGACTTCTATCATTTGTGGATACTTATATAATAATAATAATAATAATAATAATAATAATAATAATTCTGAAAATATGACATATTTATAAACTGTTTAATATTCTTAAAAAATCACATTCATTTAGGCTATCATCTTTTCCTGTTGTGGTGAATAAATAGCAAGAGCTAGATTATTGAAATAATTAGATTCAAAACTACAGTTTTCTGGCTGATTATCGGGGAAAAAAAACAAGGTCTGAAACTGTAAATATTTACTATTTATTTACTCTCCCATTTAAATTTACATTTTATTTATTTGCTTATTATTCATTTATCTATTAATCTATCAATATATTTAATGTATTTCCCCCATTATACAAATGACAGTGCTGTCAGGTCATCATCCATCCTGTGGCAGGGCTCACAACAGACTGAGGCACTGTGCTAATCTAGAAGTCAAAGTTGTCCAAATAATTTAACAATGTAGCTCGCTGGTGTCGCCTCTCTGAAAGATAACATGGTGATATCTATGAAAACATGTCTATGGCTCCGCTTACAGTTATAAAAGAATAGTGAGAGCAAGCTAACTGGATGGCAATTGTTGTCCCATACAAGTGGATGGTTGAAGTTTTTATTTTTATTGCCCAGTGTAGTAAATACCCAAAGCAGTGAATATCCACTGTTGCACAACACTGAAAATTTGGACTGAAAATTTGCACAAATTGATCAAATATTGACCTTCCTTTTTTATTTAATTTCTACCCTTGTGAATCATAAATCATGATTTTATAGGCTTTAACAATAATTTCAACATAATACATTTTACAGCAATGCCAGGATCAGAATACATGATGTGTATGTTTTTTGAGATGGTCACTGTGATTGGTGGTCATGCTCCTGGTTTTTGAGCCTGACTATGGCGCTCAAAGCGTCTCGTCTCGTCTTTGAAGTGCCCTAAACACAGAATTGGTCATTTTCTATAATGACACACTACACCGGAAAAAACTACAAATATTAAGGCCCGATACTCATTTTCGTTCCTGTTGGCCCTCGTCTGTTGAGCCTGGCTTTTCTCAGGTTGGTATTGTCTTTTTTCACCTTAGGATGTTAATTCATTCATTCGTTAAGTTGTCTCCAGCTTCTTCTTCCATCTGCCACAGCTGAAGGCGATTTCAGCTCGCCGGCACTTCAGGTTCTCCAGTTGTTCCTCCAAGTGGTCAGAGGCATCAACAGTGTTCTCAAAGTCCCGCAGTAGAACCCTGTTCCCCAGCAATCCCTGACACTCCTTTAGCCTCAGGTTGTCCCTCTGCAGGTTGTTGCGTGCCTGCTTGGTCCTGGTCAGGAGGTCTCTCTTCCTGGCCACCATGGCCTCCACCTGGGCCAGTTGCTCTCGCTTGGACTGAACCTCCATCTGGTTCCAGAACAGCTTCTCCTTTATGTTTGACAAGACCTGACACAGCAGAAAAAAACAGTTACCTAGTAACTGGAAATCATATTTCTCAAAGAAGAAATGACTTGGACACAATCTGTACCTGTTGATTCTTCTTACCTCCAAGCTGCTGCTGATCTTGTTCTGCAGCTTTAATGACTCCTCGCTTTGCTTTTCCGCCTGTTTTCTCTGCTCCAGCCTCGCAGCCTGCAGCTGTTCAAACTGGACCTGGAGGGGGTCCCTGCCGTGTTCTTCCTCGTCTCTGAGCTCTGCTTCCAGCCTGCGAATCTTCATCTTCAACTTGATGTGCTTGAGCCGCAGCTTGATCAGCTCGTCCTGCCGACGCTGCTCCGCCGCCAGGGTTGACTCCACTTTGGCCTGAGACGCTTGTTTACCCAGGCATCGGCTTAGCACTGTCATAGCTATGTGCCGCTTCAGTGCCACAAACTCTTGCCATTCATTCTCCACCTGAGGACGAGGATAAGACAGTTTTGACCACTGATCACTATACCAGAACACACACAAGTAACCCTTACTGGGCACTTGTAGTGCCCCCCCCTGTTTTGGCTGCTTTACTATATTTTGGATGACAAGATGTGCAGACATATGACAATGCTTACACCGAGCCATGTCTTTAAGAGTCCTTTCTTATGGTTCACCTGTGAGCCAGCTCCATCCGTGTGTTTCCCTGTGTCTCCACCCCCTGTGTGGTGCTGTGGGGATAGTTTCCCCTACCTGAATCTGGAGAGTACCTCACCTGCTGCATGCCATTACTTCATGAACCACAATACAAATACTGTCTTTTTCTACTTATTGCCTGATTGTTCAGCGACCACAGTGGTAGCAAGCTGTTAGCCAACTTGTTTTTTTTTTTTTTTTTACATTTTCAAGAGTGTTTTTCATGTTTTCATGTGTTTTTCACTTATTGCTTACATCTATTTTACCTCTGTGTCCCAGGACTCCACAGCCAGATCCCACCCCCTCCTCCACCTAAGCCACTGCCTGCATCACCCTCCACTCTTCATACACCAATCAGCCTCTGTCTGAATTTGGATTCTGGTTCTCCTCATCATCCCACTTCCCTCTCGAACCCAGGATCAGCTCCTCCACACCGCTAGACCTCCATCCACCATTCCTTCCCCATATTCTTCATCACCTGGCTTGTGTTGCTTCTCCCCCCTCCTGTGGCTCCCTGTGCTCCAGCCCTAGTTAAAGCCTCTCCCTCTCTCTCACTCAGTCCCTATTAAATCCTGTTTCAAACCTGCTTTGGGGTCTAGAATTAACAGTCAATTGTGACATAGCTGCTATGTGTTGTCATTTTAATTCCCAAAAATGACACAAGGTTTAAATTTTTTAACAGTATCTCAAGTTGTATTTTGCAAATTTTCTTTGTTTCTAATGCATTCTTGTTCACATAGTGCAGAGATTAGTGTCTGCACAGTTCAGTATGCATGTCAAATTCATCCAGCTCACTGCGTAGCAGCATGTGTAGACCCTTTGTCCTCCTTTTTCCTGCAGAGATAGGGGACAATTTAAAGCCCCTGAAATCCTGTTTTCAAAACTTAAAGGAATACTCCACGTCTATAATGCCTATAACATTGTTGGTATCTTGATGTACAGTTTTAAAGGTTGTATGAGATTTTAATATCAATAATGATAAATAATATAGCAGCAAAACAAGTATTTTCTATGTAAAGATGGAGTGGAGTAATGGTGTCCTGAGCAGGGAATGAAGTCACACCCCCTCTCTGTGTGTGTTGTAATTGGAGCATCTTTGTACTTTGTTTTATTATCTGGTCCGGCAGCACATGCGTGTTGGTGCATGTGAATGCGAGTTCCTCCCTGTTAAACCGTTGGCCCTGTTTATAAACACACATGGACCGCCCACATATAAGATGGCACAGTGCAGTACGCAGTGTTCAGGTGAATGACCTTCCATAATTTGGCTAAAAACGCCTCTGACAAAGAAAGAGATAGACCAGAGCACAGGCGGACTGGCCATGGGGACTACCGGCTCAAATCCTGGTGGGCCGATGGACCATCAAAACATCCGTAAAGTTTTTACCAGCTCCCTCAGTCTCTTTACTGGCCCTGTCTATGTGTATGTCTGTCATTTGTGATGACAAGTCCCAGCAAATAGGTTCAAGGTTAAATTTCTTTCCCAGTCTGACCGTGGACCAGAGCCAGTACTGGTCTGGCTTTTCCAAGATGGAGAACCCTACAAACTGCTTAAGGGCTCCAGCTTCATTCGAAGCTGGCTTTTCTTCTGCTTGATGCGTAAGTAACACATAATGTTACATGTCATGTTCTCATTCATGACTGACTAGAGTAGGCATGATAACTAGGTTAGCTTACTTTGCTGTAACTAATATCATGAATTTGTTCAGCAAATTGCTAGTTGGCTTAATGCAATCATTCACCATGGAGCATATAATAGCAATGCTAGCGTGGGTTAAAGGCTGTTGCTGTTGTTGTTTTGGGTTTTTTTTGTTGGCTCTCGTGTTCACAGAGTAACCTAATTCAATTGTTGTTGTGTTTTTAGTGTTCGCTTTCACTGTGCTTCAAAAACCTTGCTGAAAAAACAAAGTGAGCGTGGAGTCATAGCTGGAGAGAGGCGAAAGGTGTTGCCAGGGAAACCTTTGTTTTGGTCTGAGATGCTGGTGGTTTGGTGTGACATCTAGTGGCAGTGACGATCATTTATAGAACCTTTTAAAAAGGGATCAAAAACGATGCAGCAGAACCACAGATAATCATCTTTTTCATTCCACTTATTCTTCTTCCTTGACAAAACCTGGTGTACATAATGCAACATTCCACAGGAAGTATAGTCAGAAGCCTCTTTTATACAGCCTGTTCAAGGCGGGAATGTTGGGCCATGGTATGAACCAATGACTGTACATAAAGCTGGAGAACATCACAGCTCCCTAAAAGTGAAGTCAAAACATCTTGATCGCCCCCTGGTGGCTGGCTGCAGTATAGGTCATAAACCCCACCCCCCCATGTTAGCAGTTGGGACATGGTCCTAACAGAACTAACAGATCAGAGTAGATGTCAAATAAAGATGGTCATTTTAGAACGGTCTAATGTTCAAGTGTTTATTCTTCTTTTAACTTTGGTTTTAATTGGTTAGATTAAGATATGTATGTAGCTGTGAGAACCTCAGTTCATCCCCAGATTGTGAGGCAGGGTTCTTCTGTTCTTAAATACTCTGAAATTAGTGTCAAATCTTTAGAACAATGCAGAAAACCTGCTCAGGCTGTGACAAAATCACCAACCTTGTCCACCTTCTCTTGGGACTGTAACCTCAGCTCCTCTGCCTGCTGCTGGGCTGCCTCAGAGTCGGTGGTGAGCTGGTGCTTCATGTCAGTCAGGATGTTCATGTACTTCTCATACTCCTGCAGCTGCTCTGTAACCAGCATCTCCCACTCCAGCTGCGTGTCGTCCCTGCTCTTCTTGCTCAGATACTCTGCCAGCTTCATGTGCAGCTGGCTGCTGTGCTGACTGGCTATATCTCTCTCCTCACACAGCTCATGGAGGACCTGCATGCAGTCCTCATAGATGATGTCTTCATTTTCTGCTGAAGCAGCTGTGAACTCCTCTTCCTCAGCCTCCTTTTCCTCTTCCTCCTGTGCAGGACTGGAAGTCCTCTCCCTCTCTGGGGTCTCAAGATGCAGTCTGGGAGGTCCATCGTCATCATTGCTGTTGATTTCAAAAACAACACTCTCCTCATGGGACATTAGCTGATCATTGACCTCATTAATCTGCATATCCAAGTTTTTGCTTGTGGTGATGTCAACAACAGAGAGCTGTTCTCCACTGTTCTCCTCTGGCTCAGGGGCGGCTGCTTCAACAGGGTTCTCCTCAGTAGTTTTTGTATCCTCAGAGTTTTCTTCTTCACGATGTGATGCACCCACTTCAGCTGAGACACCTTGTTTTTCATTTCCATTAACAATAAGGGAAGAATTGTTCTTCTCATTGGAGAAATCTTCTGATGTCTCCCTCTCTGTGTCATTCCTCACCTCATTTTCTTCATGTTTTGCCTCTCCGTTCATTTCTCAATTAAAAAGAATATCTAAAAGTATTATTCAATTTGTCTATAGCAATAAGGCTCGTGCACCTCTGTAGTCAATGAAACGGTTCGTTTTGTTTCGGTTGTCCTGGAAACTGGGTTCGGGAAACCAATCACAGGCGTCCTGACCCATGCTCATTAATATTAAAAAGCAAGGCCGTGAGTAGCTCGCGCTGCGAGGCTTGTGGTGCGCAGGCGCAGTTCTGCTTCCAACAACAAGAAGCAGGAGCAAGGCAACATGGCCGACCTGGGGAAAAAGTACTGCGTTAACTGCCTTGCAGATGTTACAAACCTGCGGCTTCGCTGCACCGACTGCCCTGATATCGAGCTGTGCCCGGAGTGCTTCTCGGCGGGCGCAGAAATCGGTAATCACCGGAGATGGCACGGCTACCAGCAAGTCGACGGCGGTCGGTTCTCTCTCTGGGGTCCCGAGGCAGAGGGAGGATGGACCAGCAGGGAAGAGCAGTCGCTACTCGATGCTATCGAGCAATATGGATTTGGAAACTGGGTACATCACTGTTGAAGTTATTTAACTTAATTTATCTCTGCAGTGCACATATACACCTACACGAGTTTTGTTAAAACTGCATAGAAAATGCCTGAGGTAAAAGTTAGCAAGTAGCGACAATGGCACGACAACGTTAATGACGTTAATTTCCTTTTGATACTGTCGTAAAAGTTGGACGACTAGGCATTAAATACGAGGGATAAACTGTAAGCTCTGTGAATGGTTTCTAATACAAGACAGTTTAAAATTTTGTTGTTGTTTGAGTGTTGCGTTATATATTTAAAAGCTCGACGGGGCGTTAATAACATGTCACATTAAAACAGGACCTCACGAATAGTAACTTATCGAACAAAATGAGCGCCTGCGTTTATAGTGACTACGCCATAAAAATGGGAAAAAGTAAAAAGTATTGTTGTAGCAGCGGAGGTCACATCAATTTAAAATCTGTAACTAGAAACTCAACTTAACTCAACTTAACTCAAACTTGAACCTGCTCTCAGTATATAAAATAATAGTGGATAGTAATATATTGTGAAGTCAGTTATACAGCACCCCAGTGCAGGTTAAATCCTCCTAAATTACCTGTACGATTTTTTATATAGCACAAACCAATATAAATCACTCTGGATTGAATGTATAACCACATTCCTTAGCATTAGACTAAAGTAATCTGTATGAAAACAATCTCCTAATTTTTGCCACTGCATCCCATGATGCAACTGGGTCTGGTTCAGGGCTGCAACTAACCATTGATTTCATTTTAATTAATGTACTTAATTCAATAATTGCTTTGCATAGACATCATTAGAAAGTATGGAAATGCTTTACATGTCATGGAAAGAATGACTCCATTCAAACCCAAGTTAACAATAATTCATCATTTGGTTAAAATGACTTAAAGCCACAATATGGAAGTTCTTGAAATCATCTTAGCACTAGCACAAGACTCGAAGCAAACCACACCACTCCATCCTTCCCTCATCCTGCTCTGTTCCACTTCGCCTAGCCCTTCACCTACATCCTCAGTGTGGTCGCTGTCTCAGCTAATGCAGGAATCAGAAGTTTGCTAACATGCCAGTCAGCCATAGTGACGTCTTCCAGCAGCTAACAACAGTAACTTGAAGCCCCAGGACAAGAGGAGTAATGAGGTGTGTGCACATGTTGATTGACAGTCATCGGCTCCCTACCCCTACTTTGGCCTTCTCCGATTTGTTTGAAGGGTGAGACTTGCACAGAAACTTCCGGCGGGAATATCTCTGCACGGCTGCCAGGCTGTTCACTGAGTCTGAGTCACAGTTGACAGCATCGCTCCACATTAAGATGTTTTGGAGCATATTTCAACCGAAAAATATCAGAAAAAAATGACATGCTGTAGTTTTAATTGTGCTGGGGAGCTCATACTGCAGGACAGACAGGACAACACATGACAGACACAACAGTAAGAAAACTGTCATGTTAATGAAATATGTTAACGTGTAAGATAAACTAAAATATAAAAACATAATAAATATACCTTAAAGTGTTTAGGGCTTGCAATTCAAAACTTGAGTAATAACATTTTAAAATACCAAAAATAATTACAAGGACAACTGTAAATACACCTTAAAGTCTCAATGGTTTACCAGTGAAGAGTCGTGAAGCCTCAGGGAATTTATTACTCATCTTCCACATAGGTTGACTTGTAGGCTTGCATGTAGACAAATTAAGTTAAGTTTTTATGAATTTAGTGAAAAATGTTGAGTTTCTCAGAGCCCTGGGGGACTGTTGTCCAACCAACAGTCCAAAACCTAAAGGTATTCAAATTACAAAGATATTTAATGAAGACAGGCAGAAAATCCGCACATTTTAGAAGCTGGAGTCAGAGAATGTTTTGTTTTTTTGCTTAAGAAATTACTTAAATATATATATTTTGTAATATATATTTTCTTAATATTATATTTTTTCTTCAATTTATTTTGTACAGTGTCAAATCATAACATACTGAACATTATCTCAAAGCACTTTACAAGGTAAGGTCAAGACCTTACAATATCATACAGAGAAACTCAGCAGTTCCCACAGTGAGCAGCACTTGGCGACAATGGGTAGGAAAAGAGAGATTGAGAGATTTCTGGTTTATATTCCAGCACACTCTGTAAGATGTATAATGAATAGCTGACATTTCTGTTGCTTCCACTATCCTCATTAGTACCAACTTCCTGTTTGTGTCTTTCAGGAGGACATGGCCGCTCATGTTGGAGCATCCCGTACTCCTCAGGAGGTCATGGAACATTATGTTACCATGTACATCCATGGAAACCTGGGTAAGGCCTGCATCCCCGATAACATTCCCAACCGGGTAACTGACCACACCTGCCCAAGCGGAGGGCCCTTGTCCCCCAGCCTCACCACCCCTCTCCCCCCACTGGACATCAGTCTAGCTGAGCAGCAGCAGCTGGGGTACATGCCGCTACGTGACGACTATGAGATTGAATATGACCAGGACGCAGAGAAGCTCATCAGCGGGCTCTCTGTGAACTACGACGACGAGGATGTGGAAATTGAGATGAAACGTGCCCATGTGGACATGTACGTGCGGAAGCTCAGAGAACGCCAGAGACGTAAGAACATTGCCAGAGACTACAACCTGGTGCCTGTGTTCCTGGGCCGAGACAAGAAAGACAAGGAGAAGGAGAAACCAGGGGCTCTGGGAGTCATAGGCACTGCTGGTGGTGTGGGCGGGGCGGGAGTTGGCGGTGGTGCAATTGGATCAGGTTCCACGACAGCAGCAGCATCAGGTTCTGTTCCAAGTACACCCAAAAGAAAGATCACCAAGGAGGAGAAGGAGCAGCGGATCAGGCTGCGGGGGCTCTGCCAGTTCATGGCCCATCGCGAGTTCGAAGATTTCTTTGAGAACATACATAAAGAGCGTGTGCTGAGGGCCAAGGTGCGTGAGCTGCAGCGCTACCGCCGCAATGGCATCACCCGCCTGGAGGAGTCAGCGGAATATGAAGCAGCGCGCCACAAACGGGAGAAACGCAAGGAGAACAAAAGTGTGGTCACCTCCAAACGGGGCAGCGGAGGAGGAGGTGGGCTTGGCTCTGGGATGGGACTCGGGGGTGGAGCTGGAGGGGGAGGAGGCATTACTGGAGGGTTAGGGGTAGGAGGTGGGATCAAAGAAGAGGGTAAAGATGGTGAGTTTGCTGCCATCGAGAATCTGACAGGCTTTGAACTGCTGTCGGACAGGGAGAAGGTGCTGTGTAACTCTCTCAACCTCAGCCCAGCGCGCTACCTGACTGTCAAAACCATCATCATCAAAGACCACCTGCAGAAAAGGCAAGGCATCCCGGCCAAGAGCCGACTGCCCAGCTACCTGGACAAAGTCCTCAAGAAGCGCATTCTCACCTTCCTCACAGAAAGCGGCTGGATATCCCGAGACACCTCTTAGCGATCCTTCTTTGATCAGGAAGTAATAAGTGGATGATTGCTGACAGCTGATTTTGCTATAGGCAGGACAAAACTACTGGCTTTCACCATCTTTTCAAAGGTGACCTTGTGAATATGTACATTGCAAAGAAAGAGAATGCCCCACTGGAAAAAAAGTATATTTTCATACCAGGGCTAGGAACAAAAATAAGCCTATATTTTTGCATTTGGAAAGGGATGGGTGAAATACAGCTCTGTGGGTTCACAGAACTTGGTGTCCATACTGATAACAACAATCCTAACGAGTATTATGTAGTTGCATTGTTATCGCAACAGGTTCACTGAAGATGTCTATGGAGAAATCATATTTTAAATCCAACATCACATTTACTGGAAATGGAATGTTTGACAGTTTCAGTTCTGAAATTGTCACTGTTGTGGTTGCAGATGTTTTTCAGGATCTCTCAAATTTTTTTGGTAACCTTTCGAGCAGGAAGTAGCTATTTGAAATTTCTAACATTTTAATTTCTTGTAAATTGTCATTCCACTTAAACTCAATTATTCCCTTCTCACTGGCTACAAGGGAAGGAAAAGAAAAAGCAGCAAGGTTGAACCATTGTCTTGCTTTCTCTTGTCTGAGCACTTGCCGCTGCCTGAAGGCAATTTTTATTAGGGCCTGACTGATGCATCAACATGGAGCTTGATCAATAAATTGGCCTATTTGATAAATCTGTCAATATTAGCTTATCAAAGATATATTAGTATGGGGTCTTATATTGGCCAATAAATAAGAAGAAATGCCAAAGAAAGATGTAATGTAGAAGCAGTGTTGCCAGGTGTGTCCACCTGAGAGCAATGACAAGGTCATTTCTCAAATGAAAAACTTCCCACTCAGTACATACTTTGATGATTCAGTTTTTAGCATCCTGAAAATATTAATTCACGTAAGAGCATTAGCCGATTTCTCTATAACGTGAAGTAGGCGCACTAAATAAGCAACAATACAAAAACATATTTATTAAGACTTCAGAACTGTGTTGGTGTGGTTTGATCAGCTTTGATAGTCAGTGACCAAAACCATCCATCAACTGTCTTCCATTAAACTGTTGCCAAATCCTGATTGATGCATGGAAGTACATGACATCACATTTTTCCAAAGGAGCGCCGCCTTTTTTGAAATGCAGAGATCACCTCTGTGAAATAATGTTTCCAAATCAGGATTTGGCAACAATGTGTTCAAGTAGAATCCTGTTACTCATAGTAAGAAGCAGATTGAGAAATTAAACTATCAGCCTCCCACATCCTGCGTTTTATTAGTTTGTCACCTAAAATATTTAGTGCTCCATCTTGTGTATTTGGTCCAAAAAAACAGAAACATAGCGCAGCTTTAAATGTTCAACTCTCCGCTGGGTATGATACAGGTAAAGACGCTGAATGTGTAAGGGCATTAACCAATGATAGTCAAATGCGTCAGCATAATTCCGAGATTATGGTTTGTTATTCACCAAGTGTGTATGCATAGCGGGCTAATATTACCTCCCGTACGCTTAAATAGCAGTGTTCCTCCTCAGTCTGTGTGTTTGAGTTTCCACAGTCTTTACCCTAAACTGAACATCAGCCTCCCAGGTGGTCTTGTCAAACAGATGTTACCTGCCCTCCTCTTAAG
This sequence comes from Seriola dumerili, assembly GCF_002260705.1. Classification (NCBI taxonomy): domain Eukaryota; kingdom Metazoa; phylum Chordata; class Actinopteri; order Carangiformes; family Carangidae; genus Seriola; species Seriola dumerili. The sequence goes on along the minus strand of NW_019174422.1, from coordinate 563,296 downwards.
GAGCCTGCCCTTAGTTTTTCAGAAGCAACTTCACTTTGTCTTGATGGCAGGACCATAACAGCAGCACTGGTGACTCATTCTCATTTTCCTCCTTTGTGCAATTTTTTTGCAAGCTGAGCTAAGTGCTGCTTACTGCACTATTTAAATGTAAATGAACTTATTTCCCAGCACGAGCAGTGGCATTAAAATTCAAGAGAAGAAAGGCATGTGAATGTGTGTTACCTGAAATTCATATTCTTTTCTTCTTCGCTGTCTGTTGGAAAATAGGCTTTTTTTTTGTGGAGGAAATGCAGGTCACGAGTGGCATTAGTTCTGTAGTGTGAGGCATTATCTTCACAGTTGCACTTAGGAAATTGAGGTTCTGTTCAGAGACCGTGGACCAACTGTGGAGGGTGTTAATATTCTTTGATAGTGATAAATCAGTAATATTTCATCAGTCTGGTGCTCCAGAGCATGTTCCGTTTCAGTCAAATACTTATTGTCAACAAATACCATGAAAACACCTAATCCAACAATGAATGTGTCCCACAAACAAGTATAGTGTGTGTATCCGAAGCCTGATATATCTCATTCCTCTGTGCCATGGAGCAAATGTGTAATATTGCGCCACATAACATTTGCTGAAAACTAGATGACCCAGCTGTTTTAGGAAATAAATTAGCCTTTTCAAAAAAAAAAAAAGGTATATATTCATGACGCATTGGGATGGGATTGGGGCTGAGGGCCACAAACAGAGTAGGGAAGTCAAAGTAACTAACTTTTTGTTTAGTTGAGGTTTGTTGAAACCAAGAAAAATACTTCCTTATATTCAGCTTGTTTTATTGTTACTTTGCTCTGGGCTTTAGGGGTAAATGATTTAGAGCACCGCTGATCTAAAGTATGTAGAAAAATAAATAATATATTGAGTAACAAAAAGAAAATCATAGTGGTTCAGCTCCAGAACATGGATTAGTTTTGTAGGCTGTTGCAGCTGCGTATTAACCCGTTGCTAACATGTTTTGAATTGGAGTTAGATGCATTAGTCATTAGTGAAGTAGGTTTATTGAAAATGCTGACTGAGCAGCAGGCCAGGCCTTTTATGTTGAAGCTGAAGGGGGAAGAATGGGCATTATATTGTGGTTAAAATAAGAAATGTTAAGCTTTTTTCAGGTCAGAGGTCATCTCAAAGGGCCAAAACTCCATCTGAGTCAGAATGTTTTAGAGAGGAGATGCTAATTTCCAGCCGATATACCAAACAGCCATGACATACCTTTGTGATTTTCTTATTCAAATTTTGACAGTGGTGTCACTCTGCATGCGCAACCAAATGTTCCAAAGTGTTATTATGTTTCGGTGTAAATGTCTCAAAGGAAAATATGGCAATTAGATTTTATTTTGTTCCCAGTGGGGAAATATCTTTTGTAAGGGAGGAGGGTGGGGTTTGCTTACTTCATGTCACCAAATGTGAATAATTTTGTAAGATAAATTGGAAAAAGAAAGTATAATTACTGACCTGTGAAATGTACAGTATTTTGTGTCATGGAAATTTTTATAGTTTTTGTTATTAAAAAAAACCTGATTTTGGATTACAGAGAATCATTTTCTGGAGCTTTGAGTATAGTGATGGCATGCTTTTGTGCTGTCTTTAATCTTGTTACCAGTCTGATACTGTTGAGCTGTTTTGCTGTCCCGTTACTTTGTTGTTGCACATGACAAGGTATGTATGGAGATGTATTAAAAGTGCAAATACTTTATAATTCTAAATAGTCCTGTTTCCTCTTCTATACTTTGTAGTAATTTTGAACTTTAAAAGAAAAACTTGGATTTCATTGTCAATTAGAATCACATGGGCAGGGCTTATTTCTCAAGCAGCCCCTCCAAGAAAAGATAATAGGATTATCCTTCATAACATTGCTTAGAGTTATTAAGAGTCAGTGAGTTGTGCTGTGGGCTACAGCTTGTATATATGTATCAGGTCTATGTGACTGACAAGAGCCTCCGATTTATTCTCCTGCAAACACCTGTCTCCACCTCACAGCTTGAAAACCACTGAACCAGGGTAAAGTGGGTAAAGTGAGTAAAAAGACAAACACTAAAACCAACAAGTCTTTCAAAGATGATCAGTTTATTCTGATGCTGTGACAATTTGGACAAAGGTCCATGTACATAATTACTCTAATGGTTTACAGATAAAGCTGTTACATCACTGTCCAACCTTACTGAGCCACACTGTGGCACAGGGACGTTACTGTGACTGAGGCCGGCTGACCGGAGACCGATCATATCCAAATGAAGCAGAGGAAGATGTCTGTACTCTGCAGGCTTTAGAAAGCCCACCTCGGGACAGAGTAAGATCTCAAGCCTTTCTTCAGATCCACAAGTACTGCTCTGAGCTTTATTCACACAATGAAACTCACAAACAAGAAAGACAACTGAAGAGTCAATTTCAAGATTATTAGAGCTTTCAACAAAAGTCCGGAATGATATCAGCAGTTCAGAGTCACTGTTCACCGTGTGGATGGATTTTACACCAGCTCTCATCCAAAAAGTACTGAAATTAGAGGGTTATGATCAGATGGTATGCTTTTTTTTTTATAAGTCAGTGAAATATATTCCACTGCTTCTCTTCCAGTTTAAATTTATGGCAGCGTGAAGAGACATGAAAGCCTCTGTCTGTGAGCTGGTGCTTTTTTCTTTTTTAAACATCTGACGATAACTGCCTGAAATGACTTATGTAATGACTAAATTAATTTTTACTGCAAAGACTGTCCTGTGCCAGACAGAGTGTTATGCATCTGTTAGGAACAGATGAATATTGTCCAGATACAAAGTTCATTTCAGCTGGGTTCACGTCTCTTCGAGGCAGGAGGGGGAGTGACCCATGGGAAAAGGGTGGCAGGGTGCTGGGGCCAGTCTACTGTAACTGAGGTCCCCCGTCACCCAGGCAACAAAACAAATCCCATTTTGTCACAGTTGTCATCATTTCTAGGGGGCTTTGGCCACACCCACCAGCGCTGGCCTGAGGGTGCGACCGTGAATCTTGTAGCCCACTTTGGTTACTACGGCGACAGTGCCGGGCTCCTTGCCTTCCACAGGGGCGTGGAAGAGGGCCTCGTGCTCGTAGGGGTCGAACTTCTGGCCGTCGGGGTTCAGCTTGACCAGGCCGTGCTTGGTGAACACCTTCTGGATCTGGACCTCGGTCATCACCAGGCCGTCGTACAGGTTCTTCAGGTGAGGGTTCTGGGTTGTCACCTCCTCCTTGGGCACGCTCTCTGTAGCCTTCTCCAGGATGTCGGCCACTTCCAGCAGGTCCTTACAGAAGCCCTGGATCCCTGGTGATGTAAGGAAGAGAAAAACACCATTACACTTCCTGCTCATGTCTAACAAAAAACAATATGTATGCATATTCAAATCATGTGACAAACTCAAACAAAACCAACAGCATAACTGTGTAATAAAGACACAACTTAGCAATGAGGCTACAGTTGCCCCTTTTGTGACATCTAGTGGTGGGAATATGCAACTGCAGAGTAATTTATGTAGGAAAATGTGATAATTTCTGCAGGATTTTGTTAGCTGGTTCAAATGTTAGCTAAATGTTAGCAAGCTAAAATGGATAGAAGCGTTTACCGTATAATTTAGCATCTTCTATCATCTTCTGACTCCGCGTTCTGAGGTTCTCTGTGTCAGCCAAGGCCCGCTTGTACTTTTCCTGGAAAACATGGGCGAAACAGAGGTCATGGTTTGAAAACACAGTGTCATCAGCTGTTACCTAACGCAACTCAGGGGTAAACACTGTAAGTAACTTAAGTAAGTTTTGTAAGGTGTTATGATAAAAAATGAACCTGAATTTTAACTGTTTACTCCATTCATAAATAAATACAGCAACTGTACATTCAGTTTTACTTCAGCTTAAACCTAGCATTGCTCTGTATGTAAAGACTGGCATCAAACCATAAATCATAGTGAAATACCATTACACATAGTTTACCAATTAAATCATTGTATCTTTCAACAAGGGCTGCAATAGACAAGTGTTTTCATTTTTGATTAATCTGTCTATTATTTAAACCAACGGTCCGAACAAGAAGCCAGATGTTAATTTACAATGGAATGAAGAAAAGCAGCAACAAGAAGCCAGATGTCTGAGTCCAGGCTGTGATGCAAAATGACTCAAATGTTAATTCAAGTTTGTGAATTGTTGAAGTTAGAAGTATCATAGTTTTAATATATGTCATGTTATTCAGAGTATCGTTGTCTAAGGTTAGTATCTTGGTATATGTATCAGTAACTCTGCATTCAGAGCAGATGTAGCGATTTTCTCAGTAAAACAGATAAACACCAGTCAGCTCCACTCCAGCTGGATGCTGAACAGGAGGTCAACCTGTCTGCAGCCGACTCCGGCTTACCGTCATCTCCTTGAGCTGCTCCTCCAGCTGGGTCTTCTCCTCCGTCAGGACTTTCTCTGCTGCACTCTGCTCTGGCTTCTCAGCGTCCTCCTCTGACCTGTGGCCATTCTTCTGCTGAGTGGCCGTACATAACAATCGTGGAGATGCTCTGGGTGGGAAGGTCACACAATAGGTCATTTGTCAACTGTTGGAGGTGGGTACTTCCCTCACCTCATTGCTTTAATTACCTTCTGAACCAATATTCAAAACCTGAATCAACTGTTTAACCTGTAAAGTAGGTGCTCTCACTGTCTGGACGTACATGTGCAGAAATGTGTTAGAGTCAAGCAACAATATAATGCTTTAAATCTCTGCAGTGTGCTTACTATTTCAGCTGACTTATCGTGATGTTGAACAATATAAATAAAACCTGACATCCTTGTAATTTTTCCTCGCAGACTGTTCATATATTTAACTTATACAGGCATCAGGGTATTTTGGTTGTTTGTCCAGACTTGCTAATTGATGGTATCAGACAGCTTAATTAAAACCACTGCCAATTGTCCAACTGCCAGTAACACTTAGTGAGAATGTTACGCAACTACCGTATATGTCATCCAAATGATAAATGCTCACTTATTTAGCCAAAATACAAGTATCATTTTGTTATAGTCGTTGTAAGTAGTGCTGAAACCTATTTCACCATGTGCGATATTATGTCATCATCTATCGCGAGTAATAAGAGTGGCGTTGCAATATGTCGCCAAACTCCATTCACAGATTGACAACTCATACGACAATAATTGAACAAAGAGTGGGCCCTACGAGTTCACCGACGATACAGGAAACTATAAAATAGCCGATTTAGGAATGAAGTTTGGTTTGGCAGTTTCTCCTTTCAAGAACAACACATAAAGCACTAATGTGCTTGTGTGTAATGTGTAAAAGCATTTCAGCTGGTAAATATGAAATATCTGAGAACACTCACAAACACACTACTTCAGAGTTAAACTCCACAGAACACATTAGCTTAGTTTAAGCTAACTACATCCCTATCTTCATCATTCAGGACATGTCACGTTATGTCATCATTCCCCTCTGGTTCTTGAAATGACATGCTAACAATGAGAAACATGACATGGATACATTTAAATGTGAACCAGGCCATGTCCAACACACATACACACGTCTCCGTGATCAGTTTAAGTCTGTATTTTCCAACAGCAAACGTTAAGGACCATGGTCAGTTACGAAAGCTAACGTTGCTAGCCGGCTACAGCCATATGATAACAGCAGCTCAGCACCACCCCGCTAAAAGCGCAGCGTTTCGATGAAAGGCACATTTTAGTAATAAACACTATTTACCGTGTAAGCGCAGATGAAGCTACTAGTGAGTAGCTCTGTCTCACTGCTCTGGCACACAGGCTCGCCATTTTCCCAATAACTCTGCAGGTAAAATCTCCTTGGAACACACGCTGAAGGGACGCACAACTGTGATGGCAGCACCGTGCGGGTTCAACCAATCAGGAACCAGGAAGAACAACACCTCTCCCAGCTGACCAATCAGATTGAGAGAAGAGTTTACTGACGAGTGGTAGTTTGGTTGAGCTGAAGTTAAAGGTGAAAGCTACACATGTGACCAAGGACAATGTTTTTTTTAAAAAGAAAAAAGGCTTATCAAACAGAAGGTTACTCATCCTTTGATTATTCAGCTGACTGTTTATTATTATTATTATTATTATTATTATTATTTATTAAGAAGTCTTGCCACAGTTATAACTTAATACTGTTGTAGTAGCCTATTAGATTCCCTTGTTACAGGGTATTAAAACTGTTGCCTTAAGATATTATTTTTAAATGTACACTTCTAATACGACTACTAAATTTACATTATTATTGCATTATTACTAAACTACTACTGAGTATCTAAAACTATCACAACTGTTCTACTTTTTACAACTTTATGTCACTGTCAGTGAGTTTGAAAGTGAGTAGTGGTTGTAATCCAGTTTTTTCACGTTTAACCTGATTTTTGAATATGTATTGTGCCTTTAATTTATTTTTTGTTTATTTGTTTGTTTTATTATGCTCTGAAATGTTCTCCTGCAGGAGAAATTCACTTTTTCTGCTGTTCAGAGATAAGCAGCAGCCAGAACTGTGAGTTAATAGGCCTACTGTTTTCATAAAACAGTCTATAACTTCAGCATATTGCCACCAGAACTGTATTCTGGGAAAACTTATTTTTGTGTTAAGCATGTTCCTTTTTCATGCTATTCCACTGACTGACAGGTGGTTGCTGTAACATATTCTATAGTGAGCAAATTGAAGGCACTATACAGAATGTGAATTTCTCTCCATCCATCCATCCATCCATCCATCCATCCATCCATCCATCCATCCATCCATCCATCCATCCATCCAGCCACCCATCCATCCATCCATTTTCTGCTGCATAGTGGCAGCAAGTTAAGCAAGGCCAGATGAGATATATAATCTCTCCAGCAAGTTCGATGTCTACCCCACCAGGGTCTCTTACCAGTTGAATGTGCCCACAAACCTCCAATGGAAGGTGCTCAGGAGGATCCTGATCAAATGCCCAAACCCCCTCACCTGGTTCCTCAAGGAGCAGCAGCTCTAATCTGAACTCCCTCTGAATGTCTGCGCTCCTTACCCTATTTATAAGAGTGAGCTTTGCCACCCTACAGAGAAAACAGATTTCAGCCTCTTGTATTCAGTGTCATTCTTTCAGTCACTACCCAAAGCTTGTGACCACAGGTGAGGACTAGAATGTAGATTGACTGTTAAATCAACAGCTTTGGCTTCTAGCTCAGCTTCCTCTTCACCACAACAGTCCGGTACAACACCACATTACTGCTGACGCTGCACCAATCCGCCTGTCAGTCTAATGCTTCATTTCAGGATGCAGACACTCAAATAAAATGCTGTACGGGAAATGTAGTGCATTTTGGATACAGCCTTTTGATGTCTGTGTGTGGCAGTCTTGTTTTATCCAGTTATTCCACTGATTTATTCCAACTTTCCACACTGGAAATATAAGATGCATTACTTTTTGTAATTTTTGGTTTTCACTTCCTGGTTTATTTTGGGGTGTGTCTAACCTCTCGCTCCTGTGATTGTTGACCCTGCTGCTAATCTGTTTCACCTGTGTCTCATTGTCTTCCCCTCCTAGTGTATTTAGTCTGCGTGCTCCCTGTGTCCTGTGCCAGTTCGTCTTTATTCTTAGTATCAAACGTTCCAGCGATCCCTCCGTGTTCTGCCTGGTGAGTTTAGCCTTAGCCCATTGGATTTGTCTGCCTGTTCTGATTGATCACCTGTGTACCGACCTTGCCTGAATTACAGACCCTGCCTCTGATCACTGTCTCTGAGTCGTGCATAGTGAGTCCCAATCCTGTGGTTCTGTCACACAGGAGATTTCTTCAAGAAAGACCTGTACCAGATCACAGATGTTTAGAAGAGCATGTAGAGGATATAAGTGAAGTCACTTTAGTTTAAGAGCAATTAGATAAGAGCTACTGACAGTTATCGAGAAAGGATGCTTGAACTCCACCTGAGAAGTGCCATCGGTGAAATGTGCAGATCTGACAGTCAAATTGCCTGTGTCTTCCACACAGCCAGTTATAGACTGTTCATTCAAAGACCTTTTGTCACTTTGTTTGGTTCTCGTCAACTAATCAGCTTCACTGTGCATCATCTTTCTCTCTCTCTCTCTCTCTCTCTCACACACACACTCCAATCTATTTTTCATTTCCTGTTTCTGTCTCTGCCTTTCTTCCAGCATGCATCTGACAAGGCGGAGCTAATTGATAGGCATGCCATTTCTCTCGGCTCCTTCCCGGCCCTGTGGCTCCACCTGTTCACATGTCACAGTCGCTGCCTCGGCTGGGGGGGAGGTAGAGGCAAATGACTCCTTCATTTTGCAGTGAGCAGAGCAGACAGGTTGGCACTTCCTCGTTAGGAGGAGGACTGTTTCATGAGGTGAAGCATGAATCTCTCTTGTTTCTCCTTTGATGAGGCCTGGCAGAGAGGGACTCTGATGTCTGTCATTACTGAACCCCTTTTGATTTGTGCTTAATGGGAAAGTGACTTGGGCAATGTGGTCACGAAAGCTTAGCTGCAGTTTCTGCTTCAGACTGGCACCACTTGATAGAAGGTTTAGCTGTGTTAGTTGACTTTTCTCTCAAGTTTCATTAAAGGAAGTGTAGCATCCAGTGTATTTGGAGCCTGATCAATACCAGACACTAAAACTAAGGATATCTTGACTTCCCCTGCTCCAATTTCAAATATTCTTTTTGTTTAATCTATTATTGGCAAGTACCCCAACTTCATGGTTTATGGAAGTGCAGAGTAAACCATGAACTTTATTGTTTTGTATCACAACTTTTATATATTTTGTTATTATAGGAAGGTGTAGCTAGAGGCCACATCCTTCAGAGGCTGCATTTGAAGACAGATTGCATCACAATGGCGCAACTTGGCAGTCCCATTTCCAAGGCTCTTTAAAATGCATCTTTCTTTTCCAGGACAAGGATCCAACAGGTGGATCCTTCATGGCCCAACCTATCCCAAGATTCATTGTGCACCGGTGATGAAAGCAAGCAATACCAACAGAGAGCCTGAGGATTACACCTTTAAATGTAAGTATTGGGTTTCAGCTCAGTTCAACCGCTAACGGTACAACCAAGTTCCTTTTAAAACCTCAGCCTTCGTTGAGCGTGTCCTCTGAATTTGAGTAAGTTTTCAAAAACTAATTCCTGAATTAGCTACATTTTATGTGAGCTGTGAGGCCTTGGGGAACTAGACATGTTCTCTCCCCTCACTTATGGTATCTGGTCATTTCTATATAAATATTCCCCAGTCTCTCCTGACAAATCCCAGTTTAACCCCTGGGAGCAGGTGATGTTTGTTGGGTGGTTATGTGGGTTAAGGATATAGTCCTTATGAGTAGTCATTGTGAGCACTCAGCCTTGGGGACGGAGGGACAGAGCTGTCTGTTTGTTTGTTTGTTTGTCAAAGGCGCTGGAACAACTCGCTTGGAAGGCAGACACAAATGAGTGAGGGCCATAGACGCCGCCGACGAGAGATAACACAAGGGCTCGAAAGAAAATAAACCTCACATCAAAGCCCACTTGTAATGGAGGAAAGGTCGAGAGCGGGCGCGTGGATACAGATTGTTTTGAAAGTTATTTTTTCTACACAAACTAGAAGACAACATATTCAAGGTCGTTCAATTATTCATGTTCAGGGATCCTCTCTAAGCCCTTTCATTTCTCATCCAACAAGACTAACAAGACCTTCACTGTATCACCAAGAGGATGTTTGTTTACACGGATCAGATTCAGAGCGGGAAAAAACAAGCTCACTCGGGTCAGATGATTGCTACAGTTCTTGACAGGCAGAGTGTGCAGACCACCAGCAGGGGGCATTCAAACACATAAAGCTCCGCCACCAGAGTTTAGACCGCTGAGGGGGTTTTTCAGTAGGTGATGACATCACGATGGGGTCTAATCGCATCTCTCACTTTCCTCCTCTTGCTGGTGCACATGGCAATAAAAGATAAAGTATTTGTTCCCTCGGAACGAAGTCTCTCCCGGCTGACATGTTTTAATGAATGGCCGTGTGGTTGTTTAGCTGATATGAGACGTGGCAGGAGGAATACGTGCAATACACAGTGGAGCCCGGAGGGAGGCTTTCTAATGTTAGTGGCATCCACAGGGCAGCACACAACAAAAAGGACTTTCATTCATCATTTTCTTCTTTCTTTGAGATGCGTGCAGCATCGAGACAGAGAGAGAGAGAGAGAGAGAGAGACCCTGTCATCACCACTATCTGTACAGCCCATCACTTTGTGTAATGGAGAGGGGAGAAATTGTTCTCCGTACATCCTTCATAAAACATTGTTTTTGTTGATTTCTAGGCTCAGTAATGCACCCGGTATTTAAAGGGTGCTAAAAAATATATAACGTGAAATTCATCCATTTATCTTGAACTCCAATAAACAAGAACTGGAATTATACACCTGGCCTACATTTATTTACAGAAGACATTTAGAATTAAAATGGAAAATGACATATTTGCTCGGGGGGATGCATTTGTGTTGATGGCTGTTAGATTCAAGCAACAGAGCCCTCATTGGCTATTCCTGACACCATATCTCCATCCTTCATCTTGACCTTAACGCTGACTCCTATTATTAAATAATAATATTTTATTAATATAAAAATTTATTTTATTTTATTTTATACATTTTCTTAGGTTACTTGACAGGAAATCTAAATAAGGCACACACAAATATTTCTGTGACAGGTTTTTTTCTCCAGTTTCAGAGAAGGTGAGTGATGACAGGAACACACAACAACATGACACAGCAACATAGACACCCAATATCATGTCCCAACCAATATTTATACACAGTATATATATATACGCATATATAGACACGCAGAATTAATTGTGGACTTGCAAAACAAAAACCTTGTTGAACCTCTATCACATTTCAATGCAATTTATGTCTGTGTATCATTAAACTATCCTATGCCTACATTACAATGTGAGGGTAACAGGCTGTGTGAGGACATAAAATATAGACATACATAAACAGAGATGGCACCTCCCCTGTGGCTCTTCCTCCCTCTGACTCTAGCTGCAGACTCCCGTGAACCTGAAGAATGGAATAACGTGTGGGAGTTATAATCCACTGCTACATCTCTTGACGTGACAGTGCATCATTTTCCCCCATCCCCACAGACAAGAACGCTAGCCTCTGCACTCCATCTACCCCCCAACACAAACACACACAGACACACACACACACACACTCCCACTCCCTCCATAACCCTCCACCTCAACCCATCCACTTTTCCTACCCACCCTCCCTTGACAACAATTAAGACATTTGCCTTGCACGGTAAACAAATCTGTCACAATTTGCGTGGTTACAGCAGGGTGCGTTTCAGTAGCCTAACCTGGGTCCAGGGTGGAGGTGGTGGTGCTGGTGGTGGTGGTGGTGGTGGTGGTGGTGGTGGGGGGAGTTGAGGCACTGGGAGGCTCAGATGTTTAGCTCTGTTGAAAAGAAAAGCCCAGGGGGGAGGGCTTGTTTGATTGAGTGGGAGGTGTGGGCGGGAAGGCTGGTGGAAAGTGGACTGGATCTCTGGGGAAATCTGACAAATGGATATGTATTGTGAGAATTCCCAAAGCATAAATTTCCATCAAGCACTGGCAGAATAAAACTGCTCCGATATGTTTATTGCTGCAGTGAAGAGGGTTTAAAGATGTTGAAAGTTAATGGAGCTGACGCATTTTAAAGTGTGGGGGAATGCTTTCATCATCGACAGCAGAACTTCTTCTTCTTGTCCTGAGCTTTACTGGAGACATATATTGTGCTGTCATGGTCAAAATGCTGTGTCAGAGTCTTTTACCGGGTCAGCATTACAGATACCTAATTATTTTTACAATCTTTCCAACCATTTAAAGATACTAAAGGGTTTTTAAATGGTCGGAATTTCACATAATTGTCTTTAGATAGGTAGGTTTGATTGTGTTTGCAGTTATATTTTCACATAATGGTGTGCATGCTAACCAGCTAGCCCTCGGTGCAGCCAGCCCGTTTCGTCACCTATCGAGAGCGACACTGTAGCCTCCAGGCAGCCCTGAGGAAGTAGCGCTGCTCAGAGGACGTATTATAAATGCAATATGTCTGAAGCTCGCCACCACCCGCTCCCGGCAAGAATCCAAGTTCGTCAGCAGAGAAATCACATGTCTTTATCCGTTCCGAAAAAAAAAAACTGATGTCAGAGAGGGACGAGACATTGTGATAACTGCGCTCTTTTGCATAATCTCTTCTCAAAGGGATTCATGATGTTGCACTTTTACACAGGGAAAGTGACAGAAGTAGTTGTATAGGAAGTTAAAAAGAGAGCTTGATATAACCAGTAACCATGTGAAGTGAAGGTGTTTGTTGAATTGTTTGTTTTGGAGAGTTATAGAAAATGTTTGTATGGAAACCTCCCCTCATTCCTGACCTTAGAAAAACCATGTGGACAGAATCCATTTATAAACAGCTTATGAACATTGAGACTTTGCATTGCAGACTTAATGGTCTTTTGCATGTTGCAAGTTGTTTTTGCAGGTTTTCTCACATGAAACTTCCACCCATGACCTGCAGGCTTGTTGCAAGGTGGATATGAGGATATTCCTTTTAGTCCATTGTGCATGCATTCTGTAACTGTCTGGCCGGCACAGTAGGCCTCAGTTGGCCAGCCCACTCTTCTTATGATGTAGGCACTCCAATTTCTTTATTGGATATCAAACTTTCCAAATTTCTACATGGTTCAAACCAAAAATAAAAGACCCTTGGAGATACTTGCAGTTGGACACAACTCCTCATCTCTACTGCTGCTCTCCTGGTGCCCCCCAGGTTGGGAAATAAAGCTCTGTATGAATTTATTAATCTTGTATGATGTGTTAAATACACAGTATGTAACTTCTGGCGGGCGACCACAACACCAACAGCGCATAGAGGATATGATGTCATTGACAGGCGACCAAATGACAAAGAGTGTAACCATAATTAAAATCACACATGTCTCTGGTTTGAGAATTACTGGAAACGTTTGGGATAATGTAAGAAGACAACTCAACAACATGTAGAACACAGGTCTAGTTGTTTTTAGACATTTTAATGTGGAAAAGTTACAGATTATAACTTTAACTCACACTATGCACCTCCCTCCATGGCCAAAACATATGACTTCTGTGATCCTACAGTCGATGATTTGAAAGAAGCCTTATGGGAAATTGGATCACACAGAAGTGCCAAAAATAACAAGACATTGACCAAAATGTCTAAAATGGCAGACATCGATCCAATCATCCAACAGCGACATCACTGAATGCTTTGGCAAATGACGAGGAGTCAGGACCCCATCAAACTGAGCATCAAAACAAAGTCTGATCTAGGGGGATTAACAATCTGTTGGATTGACCAATCTAGGGTTAAAGGTGAGCTTCACCCAGTGACTACCCAAGTTAAGAAGTCAGATTACCCATGTGTGATGTCAGTTGTAACCTTCCAGTCTCTTCATACACATGCACTAACAAATTCAATTTTAAACCCATCAACAAGGGCGCTGATTTAGAAAATGCTTTCAAAATATCAGTTACGGAGTGATTGCATTAGTCCAAATGTATTGATGTGAATATTGGTCTTCACAAATCCACCACAGTCAAACTCCACCAAGTTCAGATAAAAGGAGAAACATATACTATATATCTCCTTCTGTCCTCATAAGTGGGTTAACGCAACCAAAGCTAGCACCCGTAGCTCTGATTAGCCCATCATCCTTGAAGGTTTATTGTAGGTCAGTGTGAGTGCTCTGATAATTAAACCTGCCTGTGATGGAGCTCTGCACATAACTCATCAGAGCTCAGCCTCATAACACAACAGTGAACTCCTCAAATGGGTCAGGATGGTTGAGAAAAGGAAACTTTGATAATTAATGCCGTCTGATCTGCAAGAAAACGTCATCATTTGACATAAAAACACCATTGATAGGCATATCTGCATGCAAATTCAAGTGATCTTTTCAAATAACGACAAATATAAATCACAAAAAGCAATAAATACATAAACATCCTTCAAAAATGTTCCTTGTAACTTCTGACCCATGTGATCATAAAATTCTCCACTTGTTATTAAATTCTATTCCTATCCACAAATGTATTAACATGTACATGTATTGAATTTCTACTATATGAAGTAAAAACATATAAAAAAAAGTATCATATATAAAACCTAGACATGGAATCATTTCATATATGGACATATATGTCTAGCCCAGGTGAAAATGAATGTATGTATGCTTAAATTGCAGACGTATTCATGCATAAGCATCAATATCTGCTGATATTATATATGTAAAGATAAAAGATGTTTAAAATTAATAAGAAAAAAGTAAGTATTGTATGTTTATATTAAATATTAACTATGATTATTATATATGATTAATATTACCATAAGATGGTTATATAAAATATAATTAAATATGTATTGTTAACATGTAGCTGATGGGTAGGCGGTTTCAGACGCTCAGACCCCTCTGTATTTGGTTGCAACATATTATACCATATAAAAACTCATTATATAGATTTTTTTAATACACAATAATGCATTCAGCAGCTTCAATGTAAAAGGACTGGTGTATTAAATTTAGGTGGGTACAGTGCAGAATGTACATGGAGGCATGAACATGAAAACACTCATTTGTCTAGTAGCCTACAAACATGCCTGTAGCATTGTTAGATAGTGGTGCCAAGGGAAACAGAGGCATTCAGAGATTCTTGTTCCTTCCTGTCTGAATGTCTATCCATGAGCCAAGGTGAGTTATCAACCGTGCCGTTTTTAATCTGGGATGACAGAGCGTGACTGCGGGGGAATCAGGGACCTGGCTGAAGGGGGGAGATAGGAGGGAACAGCCCCTGTGTGGTCCTTAATAGACGGTCACACCTTTTAGACCATGCAAGAAGAGATACTTGGCGGGCGTCAGTGTCTGTGTGTGTGGTTAAAGGTGTGTGTTAGTGTCTATAAGTGCTTCAAGGTTTCTGAACTGAGGTAATTACTCCTCAGGAGGTCAGTGAGGTAAGTCATTGGCTGCCTCATTATTGGTGTGGAACATCCTTTTAAATTGTGTTGCTAGTATGCCTTATATTAGATGAAGGTGTATGTGTGTGCTTCACTACACGGCCTGGAAATGATTATGGCCATTAAAACTTTAATTTCAACAAATACTTTTATTTAGAACCTACTTTTCTTCCTTGTGTCATCTACTTTACTTTAAAGCTGCACTAATCAATATTTCCTTATTACAATAGATTAGATGACCGATATGATTTTTTTAGTAAAAAAGCAAAAAACACTTAATTCTGTTTTACGGCCCATAACTGCACTGTTTTGACTCGCTGGTAAAAACATGGTTGGAGCTGGCAAAAACACTGATGGAGCTGGCAAAAAACACTGATAGAGTTGATGAAAAGCACTGATAGAGCTGGCAAAAAGCACTGATGGAGCTGGCAAAAAGTACTGATGGAGCTGGCAAAAAGTACTGATGGAGCCGGTAAAAACACACATAGAAACACATAGAAAATACTTGTTTGCTGCTACATTTTTGTTTAACCTCTTGTTTACAGAACCTTTAATGTTGTGTTTACAGATTATTGTGGTAAAGCTCCCAGGTTTAGAGCTGTATTAGTATTATACTTAAAACCAAAACAATGAGGTGAATTAGGCTCAAAAAGCTCCACAGAGTAAGGGGAAATCCAGAGTTGGTGATAATTGTCTGTAGGTTAGTGCTGCCCCTTTTACATCATACATAATTATTTGATCCATTCTAACAGAAACACTCTAATGACCCAGAAACACCTTCAATCCCTACAAAAGGACTGGAGGCTTGTTGCCTTTCCACCACAGGTGGTCATACTGTATGTGTGTACAGGGTAAAAAAACCCAAAAAAACACACATTTATGCATGTGAGACACAACATGGGATTTCTATTGTAAACTTCTGAAGAGGAAAGCTGCAAAATCAGAGACAAATTTCAGAGCGGATCTCCACAGCATGACCTCTTAGCAAACTAAATGCAGTAAATATTTCATGGCCTTCATTGATGGGTGCCTGTGGCATCGTCCTGTTTGTGTGTGTGTGTGTGTGTGTGTGTGTGTGTGTGTGTGTGTGTGTGTGTGTGTGTTCGAGCGATCGCAGATGAGAAGTATGGATGAATAAAACAGGTCTTGCATCATCTGAGTGCAGAGACAGCTCAGGGGGAGGCAAACCTTGGACTGCGGGAGACCAGCTTGTTAGCATGCTGCTGAACGTAGCTTTGTTCGTCATGAAATTTAATTGGATGTTATGAAGATTAATGTGCGTTAGTTTTACAGAGCCATAGGAGAGCTGCAAAAGACCCTGACTCTCAACAGCTTCCAGGGGCTGTCGGTGGCCTCTTTAGTGGAAGCTTTTGATATTATTGGCGTAATGTTGATTGATCACATGATTGCTCACCTGATTGACTGTTTTTATTCGTTCATTCATTCACATTTTGCCCATGTGCACCAAAGGCACCGTACCATCTGTATCCATCTGTTACATGCTTCTGGGGTGATCAGCAGTTCACTATAATTTACCACAAATGAATCCCATCAGAGAATGCATAGGAGTGACTCTAATTGTATGTTTCACTGTCATTACAATAATTTCCCAATGTACTCCGTAAACTGTAATATGTTCTTTTCCTTGGAGTAGAATCATAACCAGTGCAGACAACATGTCGCTGTGGCATGTCCCTTTTCTAGATTCTTACCTTTTGAATGTTAACGCGGTGTGGAGCTGTGCTCTGTGTGAGAGACTGAATAAGAAAGAGAGTCGTGGCGCGGGTTAGAGTTTGGCCTGTGGCCCTTTGCTGCATGTCATCTCTCTTCATCTCTCTCTCTCTCTCTCTCTCCCTCTCTCACACTATGACTGTAATAAAGGCAAAAGTTTAAAAAATAACTTAAAAATAGATAGTCTGTCTCTTCTAACTTTGAGTGATCATGTGACAGTAAATCCAGCTGAAATCACAGCTCAGTCTTTGTCTTTCATTTATGTGTTTGGTGATTTTGTCAGACGACGTCACAGTTATAAAGTCAGGATTTGACCAGAGGTCCAGACATATACTAGGCTTACACCTAGTCTTGTTTTCACTATAGCATGTCTTGCATGGTGGATTCTGCTCTCTCTTATTGAGTAATTGTGTTCTCAGCTTCTGTTTCTTTTCATTTCATTTTCATTTTGTGATTTCAGATGTTTCATTTGGAATCGGCCCGACCAGTGGCCCCAAGAAGGCAAAGCTAGTCAGCCAAAGAACAACTCAGTCAATCCTCACATCCAGTTGTGATTCTAGAGTCTGTTGGGGCCCAAGGCAAAAAAAAAAATTGCGAGGGGGGGGGGCCCTCCAATCAGCATTCCAGGGAATGACAAGGGGTCATCTTGTATTATCTTTTATTTACACCTTTTGCTCATCTCTCAAGATTTAGGAACACACACACACACACACACACACACACACACACACACACACACACACATACACACACACACACACACACACACACACAAATCTTTTATACAGATACAGCTACCTGGTAAAGATTGAATTAGTAGGATTTTTGGACTGATCTGGCAAAAAATGTGGAATGAAAAATACAATTTAATGGTTGGTCTGTGGCTGGCCTACCTTGTTATAAATTACACACAGTGTGTGTATCTCAGGCTCTGATTTTAGGAGCTTTGGAGTCTGAAAAACAGAAAGTTACTGCAGGTTGTGAAAGCTTTGTAAACCTGTATTAAGTTTTAATAAAGGTTTTGTTTCGCTGCAGCTCTGACCTGACTTTTTGTTTGACTGGTGAAGAGAATCTAATGCAGTGTTGATGAATTTTGGATAAACATCAAGTCTGGCCTCATTCAAAACACTTCACAATATGCATAATTTGCAAAGCCGCCAGTGTAAAAAACAAAAACACAAATCAGCTGTAAGAACATTCTGCAACAACGTACAGATGGACGGCAAATTAAAGGGAAAAGTAATAAAGAGGTGCACCGGTACAATTAAACAATTACCATCCCATCATGCTCTGTGGCATGTATTGTACATAAGCCTGAATATTGTGATTAAAACGCTTGTTTGGAAACATGCTGTGTCTGATTTGTTGTTAAGGAACATGTAGTGATGAAGTACTGAGGGCCTATTCAGTTAACACTCTGTATGGTGTATCATTTTTACTTCAGGGTGCACGAAAACGGAAGGTAATGGTGAGGTAATGGAGTAATGCAGGAGTACTTGGTAAGTATTCAGTAGGATGTATCACTTCACAATGCTCAAAAAAATCTTACTGTTTCCTGTTGCTCAGCGGTGGCTACAGAGTTAATGAAGAAACGACTCATGAGGAAAGCGTCAGTATGTTGATTCACAGATATTTCTGAACTACTTTATTAACAACTCATCAACTATCCGGCTGTTCCTGAGTCATTCTTTACTTGCTCCTCGGTAACTATGCACAGTTGGCACTCAGCCGATTTGCACTGAACTTGGTGGAGGGATGGGGCATGAGTCAGGGAAGAACTCATTACATTTTTGGGGCAGAGCTGGAACATTTTCTATGAATTAGATTTTTTTTTTCGTCTGAAGTCTGGTACATCTTGTTTTACACCGGCCTTGGCCTCTCTGAGTGCCCTCCTAGTTATTCTAGCCAAAGTTTTTTTTTTATTTGTCTTGTTTCTCTTGCAGACTTTATGGCTGAGGTTTTATCTATTTAGAAAAACATATTTAGATTCTTTCACAAAAATTCTCTGTCTCGCGCAAAAGTTTTGATTCCCTCAAAATAGTTTTGTGTACTTTTAAAAAAAAAGTTTGATTTCTCTTATAAAGGTTTCACATGCTCTAGAAAGAAAAATGTGTCTTGTGTGTTTTGCATTCTCTTGCAAAATGTCTGTTTCTCAAAATATATTGTCATTCTTTTGCAGAAGTGTTTTTACTCTACTAGTTTGTTTCTCTTGCAGAGGTTTCACACTCTCATGCAAAACTTTTGTTAATTTGAAAAACATGCTTTCACATAGATTTTCTGTTCTGTCAAAAAAAAAGTTTTGTTTCTCACAAAGGTTTGACATTCTCTCAAGAAAATATTGTTTCTTTTGCATATGTTATTTTCTCTGTTCTTTTGCCAAATTGTCACAAAATTTGTTTCTGTCAAAAAGGTTTCATGTGCCCTTGTAAAAGTCTGACATTCTCTTGTGCATCTTTTGCTTCGCTCAAAACAAATTTGCATTCTTTCCCAAAATATTTGTCTCACAAAGTTTTTACATTTTGCATTTTGTAGCAAAGTGTTTTATATTCTCATGCAAAAGTTTTGTTTTACTCTCAAAGGTTTCACATTTGGGCGCAAAGGTTTTTACCTGTGAAACTTCTTGCTTGTGTCTCGTCAGCAGCAAAAACAACCCCCCCCCCCCCCCCCACATGTACAATACTTTCCTCTGTGTCTCTTCTGGAGCTCAGTAGAAAGTTCTTTAGTTAGTGGTTGAGAAAGTAGGAAGTGAAGTAACTCACTGTTATTAACCAACAATCTCTGTCTGATTTGAAGATGAGAATGTGGCATATTATTCTCTGGGTGAGCATGAGCATCATCTGTCCACCCTCACCTGTGCATGTCCTGTCAAATCAACTTTCTCCACCATGTTTAGATCTGTGAGTTCTGTGGGCATCTCATGCAGGTACAATTTTGATACTTATTATTAATATTAACTGAATTCTTCAACATTTTCCAGGCTCATGCATCCTTTACAGTGTTGACGCTTTGAATTATTTGGTTTTAAAATGACCAAATAAATAAAATATAACTAATAAGAAAACTTGTGGCTCCCAGATTTTGCCCACAGGAGCTTAACTCTGCCAAAAACTGTTTATTACCAACAAAGTTTATACAATTTTGTGGATTTTCAAGGTCCGCTGAGAGAAATGAAAACTCAGAGTCTGAAGGGAGAGACATGCACACAAGAATCGGCGTGATATTGTGATAATATTGCGGAAAAGTGTTGTCCTCCTCTTCCTCTCTAGCGCTCTGTAACACTGCTGCACTTTCTGCCCTCACAGCCATCAAATATTCAAACCGCCTCGGCTCCTGCTCTGCCTCTCCGGACACCTGAGTGCACTGATCTGAAACCAGCTGAGCAAACAACACCACTCAGCCCATTTATTCCCAACCAGCAGCAACAACAACAGAAAGACTCAGACGGATGAATAATTCACAAAGATCCCCTTTTCAACACTGATACCGCTCATAGGTCACCAGGACGGGGAGTGTGTCTTTAAGGAGAGGTTCTGATGAAATAATCATGTGCGCATGTTCTTGTGTTTCAAATCCATGGACCAGACATGACCGTCGAACGGGCTGTGGAGGGAAACATCCTCATGTCCAATCCTGTCTCCTAGAGAATATGTTTAAATCTTAAGTCAGGGTTTACTTATTAGATTTGTCAGAGCTTTTGATCAAACCTCACAGGCCTCATCAGCAGCAGTGGTTGTTCAGTTGTAATAGAGACAGCTCATTTGTTGTAGTATTGACATTTTTTTTTTTTTAGAATAACATTTAAATGTCCGTTATTTTACACGTCTATATCCATTAGAAGATATATCTGAGGTTTTAAGGACCAAAAACCACCTCTATGTAGTTTTGTTCTTTCTGGAGCTCCAGCCAGCATAGGTCTGTCTTCTGATTGGCTGATTGTTTTCTGAGTGACGTGCATCCAGGCCAATCACAGGTACTACTGTAAGTTGGTAAATTGAGTGCTTTGATGCTTCCACAGTATTTATGTAGCATCTAAACCTGCTGGAATATGATATGACAGAAATCTCACCTTCTACAACATGCGACCTTTAATTAACATGGATGTAATTTATTTAGTTTTTATTTTTATTTTTTTTGCATACTGACCAGGAGAACAAAGATCTTTCAGGTATCAAACACTCACCTCAGGTTAGTGACACGTGTTCATGCTGGGAATGAAAAAAATCTCACTAACTTCCTCTGCCATCATTTTGTGTGTGTGTGTGTGTGTGTGTGTGTGTGTGTGTGTGTGTGTTTGTGTTTTAAATATTTTCTTAAAGCTGCACTAAACACAACATTGACATATAATCACATTGTAAAGTTCATGTGGCTAATATGTTAGCATGTTAACAGTTGCCTTTTTGAATCCAATGTTTTTTTGTTTTTTTATGACATGTGGTCCTTTAACTTTTAAATGCTCTGCAGTGCTCAGCAGCTAATTCCCTAATTTGTCTTTGTCTTGTCTGGTGGTTAGTGTACAGTTGCAGCTGCCTGCCGGAAACAAGGCTGACGAGAGCGCTGAGAATGAAACTAAACAGTCAAGTTGTGGCAATAAAACCAAAACAATCCGCTACAAGAAGCTACGAAGCTCAGTAGAGCTCAGACGAACTGCAGAGTTGGTGACAAGCAATTCACATTACGCACAGTAGTTTGATCATTTATTGACTATATAGTGAAAATTTAAATATGGAAAAAAAAAAAACATTCACTGTGATTCATTCAACATAAAATAATTAACAACATAAATACGAAGCAGTGTCACTACTCGCTGTCTCTCTTTCTTTGATCAAATATTGGTTGATTCTCCATTACACTGATAAAACCTCCAAGACACAATTTAAACTCACTGGATGAATACGCAGTTTAAGCAAAATATAAAATGAAACATCATTGTTATTAGAAGTAGATTCTGACACAGCATGCAAACCCAAAGCCACGGCGTCAACATAAAACACAAACACATGAGGTGCCTTAAAGCCTGTTTTTATAGGCAATTAATTAGATTACCATAAATTAATTGCTACACAGCAAACCTGAGACGTTCGGAGCCCTTGAGGGTTTGAGACCCTGGAGCAGTTGCTCGTGTTGCTCGGTTGGTGAAAGCCATTTCATTTAGAAACACTTATCAATATACAGCTTTATATTAATACACAGAAAACTCCTCATAACAGGACAGAGTGTGGCTGCAGCTTAATGTGAACATGAAGAGAAGATAAATCCTCGTGTGACCTGAAGAGACACCCGACCCCTACCAATCCTGACCCAAGCAGTCATGGGTTAATCCCGCCTCTGCCTTTAATTGGATCAGAGGCCAGACACAGAGGAGAGCTATTACTTAGTGGGATCAAATGTGAACTATACGACCTCTCGGCCAGCTGGCTACCAACACGCAGGCTGAGGAGAGGAAGATGAGGAGACTGACAGCATGCAAATGTGGTGTGGTGTGGTCATCCGATGCCATCTGAAGTTTTCATCTTTTAAAAATGGTAAATAAACATCCAATGAAATAATCCAGGAATTCATATGAAAGTTGAAACAAACACAAACCCGGAGGAGAATTCAGGAGCAACTGTGTCTAAGCCAATTGACTGGGGACTCATTGGATTTCCACATGATCCTCAGGATGTGAAGTGTTAGTGTCCGGTCATTGTTCCACCCGCCCACAGAAATGTACTGGAGGATTATGGCCTGGAAGCTTTACAGGTGCTTCTGAAGTGTAGTGTTGTTTCTTTATGCTGTTTGGGACTCAAACTATCAAACAATGACTCACTGTCAGTGTTATTTTTTACTGTTGGGTTATTTAGCCAAATTAACATGCAGTTATTTTGACGAGTATCAGTGACAACAAGCTCAAGTTTTACCTCACAATCACTATCACTGACAGATTGTTATTTGTCTGACTGCACAGTATTAAATATAATGACTTGCAAGTTTAAAAAGAGCTTTAACAGTTTGCAGCATATACCACCATATTTTGAATTTGAGCAAGCAACTCAAAGTATAGGCCTGATATGAAAACATACTGGACCAGAACAGCCCATTGTCATGGGTAGTTTTGTACCCATGGGTGCTGGATAAAGTTACCCAGTAGTGTATATACTGTAAAATAAAAAAAATGAAAAAATGGAGAAAAAATAAAATAAAATAAAAAAGGAAATGGAGAAAAAAAAAAGAATTAAATAGTTAAATTAAATTAAAAAAATGAATGGAGAAAATTTTAAATAAATAAGGCCATCATAACATTGTAAAGAAATGACAAATATGTCCATACATGCCAATTAGGAATTGTAGCCATATAAAAATCATAGCGTTAAAACTGACCCAGTTAGATCAATATATCAGGGCACAATAATGAGTTACATTTACCCATGCATAGAAAAATCATAAAATCATTAGGATAATTTGTTATTTTGATCCAGTGACCCAATAATAATGTATAAATACAGCCACAACAATCCATCGTGACTGGGTAAAGTTAACCCAGTATCGTGTCCTTTAATGACCCAGTGATTTTCCTGTGTATTTCAGGATGAACATGTTTCTGGTTGATCTTTAAAATTCACTGAAACTAAAGAAACGCTCATCTTTTAAATGTTATGACAAATGTTTTGCGCGTGAGCCTCCATGGTGAGTTCGACAGAGACACAGTGTCTATTTCCATCACAAAGACAGTAAACACATTTGAATTTTGTGTGAAATGCATATCTATAATAAAGTGAAGCACTGATTTGAGACCAGTGTTATGAGACCATGTTCCTGACTGTGCCAACGCTAGAGAGGAACACGGTAACTCTTCCAACCTCCATGCTTCTGACTGATAATCAGCTTCAGACACTTTCAATTAAAGTGTTGTAAGTAACAGATTCATCTTTGGAATACGTCGCATTTGAAATGTGAACTCCTGATCTGACGCTGTTTGTACTGAGCGCAGTGTCAGGACGCTGCAGCTGCCGGACAGCAGATGGCACCGCTGCGCCGCCCTGTGGATCCCGCTTGGCACAGAGACTCGTCCACGTTGTTCCCACTGTCTGCCTTCGCTCCAGTTCCACTCCCTCCCTCCTTCCCTCCCTCACTCTCTCTCTCTCTCTTACAGTATACACCTATCTATCTTCCACAAGCATCAACAGTCTCTCCATCAGTCTCCGCGATACGAGCGCTACTACGGCGCAAAGCATGGCACCTCTGCGCCTCAAGGAAGCGGTGTCCGCCGCCGGGCACCTCTGCGTTTTTCTGCTGACCGTCTCGGCCTGGATGGCACTGCCAGGACCCGTGCGCTGTGACAGCGGGGCTTTAAACCGACGCGGCGGGGTGGACCGTACGTTTGACATGGGCGGCGGAGACAGAGGCTCCCCGCCGGGCTTACACAGGGGCGGTGACGAGGAAGCCGCCGCCGCTGAGAGCTCACCCCGCTTCAGGAGAGCACTGTCCAGGGAAAAACAAATGTCCTTGCTCAGCAGCTCGTTCGTGCTCAAAGGGGATGCGACCCACAACCAGGCGATGGTCCACTGGACAGGAGAGAACAGCAGCGTAAGTAGCCTATCCCCTCCTGCTCCTCCTCCCCCCGTCCCGTCACGATCTGCTGGTTCATGCACCATCCCCACCATCCCCTTCTTTGTCACCTTCCACCATCCATCACTCCAGCCACAGCACATATCACCAGAAACAAGTTATTGTCCTCGCAGGAGGCTGCCGCTGCACACGCACTCTGCGCTGCTCTCAGAGAGCGGTGAGGCGCGGTGGGGTCTTTACGCGCCCAGGTGGACCACCTGGGCGCGCGGGGGATGTTATCAGGCTTTGTTGAGATGTCAGGACTTTGATGTTAGGATGCAAACAAAAAGACGTGCACACAGTGTCGCCTCAGACTTCCATTATATCACATGGTGAAGGGGTCATGAGCATCTAGATCTTGTCTGTTTACGCTGAGCTGGGCAGGAAAACAACATTATATTATATTATATTATATTATATTATATTATATTATATTATATTATATTATATTATATTATATTATATTATATTATGTTATGTTATATTATGTTATATTATATTAACTTTGTCTCTTTTGACTTGGGGAAGTCCTTCAGTGTTCAATTACTGACCCCAGGAAGATGACCCCTTTGAGAGCCACAATAACAAACATGCACTCATGTGAGATAACATTCAGGAGGAGCTCAAGGAGGCGCGTGAGAGCGCACAGAGCCCGCGTGGAGACAAGGAGCGCGCACTAAACAGACAGCGCGCTGCTTGATTTAGTAACATGAAGCCATTACTGAAATGTTGATGGAGCGTTTTATTCATGAATTTTGCAGCAGCTTGTTTATTTGCGGTTTGGATCGTATGGAAACGGATGTAGGATGCTACTTTTATCACAGTGTGCCTGAAGAGTGGCTCTAAAATAGATTTCAGACAGATGTGGAGAGATGAGGAAAAATGATTCCCACTAGGAGTGAACAGTGAACAAAAATAGTATAACATGATACATCCACTGAAGTCATCGCTGAATGAAGCTCCTATGGAGATTTTTGGGATATTACGGTGCATATCACAGTGATTCTCCTTCCAGTGAGTGCAGCTCCAACATGTAAACAAGAGCAGTCTTTGTGATGGATATTGACGGAGGCCTGGGGGATTTGAGTGGTGGTGTCTGGTAGGGACATCACTCGCAATCAGAGCCTTTTTGTCAGTGTAACACGTTGCTGTTTTACTGGAGAGAGAAAGACTGAAAGAAAAAAAAATCAGAAAGTAGAAGAGCACTCAGTGGAGCGCATACAGGGTCAAAGAGTCCTACATTTTCCTCTGCACCAAACTGTACAAACTCATAGATCTCAACACCATAAATATGTTATATATTTTTTATTATATATATATCAAGATCCAAATATTATTTCCTGAGAAATTGGTGAAAATGTTGAAAATGCCGTGTCTGGTAAAGTGATTAGAAATTCCCGGATCTGCACCAAAATTTTATTTGTTCTTCCCCAGCCCATGATGCATCCCTCCACCAAGTTTAGTGCAAGTTTTCAGTACTTTTTGAGCAATCCTGCTAAAAAACACACAAACAAACACACAAACAAACACACAAACAAACAAACAAACAAACAAACAAACAAACAAACAGACAGACAGACAGACAGACAAGGGTGAAAAAAAAAACATGAAAGAGAAAATAAAGTGACCATAAAACAGCAGTAGACCTGTGCTGCTCAGAATTGCTGGTTTCATGACACATTGCTGTGATTTTATTGTACACATGTAGCTTCCTCTTTCCCCTTTAATAACATACTATTGTTTATATGTTTCAACATATTTTTTTCATCTTCGTTGGTCAGTATTTTGAATTTTCTATTGTGTATTTTGTAATCTGAATAAATTTCCTCGCAGATGAATGTTCAGGCCAAATTTCATAACTAGTCTTCATAACTGTCTTATAAAATAGACACAAATTTAAGACTTGTAGTGTCATACTAAAGTGTCCATGTATTCCTAATTCATGCTCAATAAATGTCACTCAAAAACCAGGATTTTATAACTAGAACACAATTCAAAAACAGGCTGTTAGTCCAGTTAATTTCTCAACGGCAACAGCAGAGTGACCTTTTGGATTATAGGCCTGGTCACATTTCCTGACACGACAAGGCAGCTCGCATCTTCTGCACAACATGCCCAGAGAGGAACAACAACCGCTCACATGTGGCAGGTGTTGCCAAGTACTTGTGAGCGAGGCGGGCTAGCTTGTTGTGTGTCGCAGCATGTTTGGGCCAACCACTCCGGGGGAACAGTTCTCCATGGTGATGACAAGCTTATGCTTTGTAGCGCTCCAGACATTTCTCAATGCTGTCCTCCTCCTCAGATTTAGGCTCTGAAGCAGCTAAGAAAGCTGCTGCTTTCTTTTGCGGAACTTCAGACGTTGCTGTTTGCACTGGTTTGCTTGTGCAAGCATCTTTTCCTGAAGGATGCCAGCGATCAATGCCCACACCTCAGCTCCCTCAGCTCTGTGCAGCTACTCGAGGTCCTCAAACTAAGGGTCAAGTGCTGGGGAAATCTTCAGCCATGTACTGTTTGTTTTGTCCCTGTCAGGGCTCCAGACTGGTAGGAAAATTAACACAACCATTCATCAGCATGGCAGGTCAATGATTAAGATCAGGCTGTGCCAAAAAACAACAACAAAGTAGAATTACGGCCCTGTGGTTGACTGCCTCCTCCACTCAGACTAGTTCTAGGTTACGTTCCTGTTTGTCCAGAGTCATATAGAATATTAAATATTAACCATTTGTGTGAAATTGTGTTATAATTGCAGTGAAAAGTTGTGTGAGGTCACACTGACCTTTGACCTTTGACCACTAAAATCTAATCAGTTCATCTTTGAGTCCAAGTGAAAGTTGGTGCCAAATTTGAAGGGATTCCCTCGAGGCGTTACCGAGATATTGCGTTCACACGGCCAAAATCATGTTTTGCGAGGCCACAGTGACCTTGAACTTTGACCTTTGACCACCAAAATCTAGTCACTTCACCCTTGAGTCCAAGTGAATGTTTGCGCCAAATTTGAAGAAGTTCTTTCAAGGCATTACAGAGATATCCACGATACAGGTGTCCATGAGAATGGGACGGACAACCTGAAAACCTGAACCCCAGCTCTGACTGTCGTCGGCGTGGAGGCCTTAAAAAAAACTGACCAACTGAGAAAGTTGGTAGCATGAGTGGAAAAGTTTGTCTGGAGCTCTGCTTACATGTCTTCATGTCTGTGGTGAAGGCCTGTTTGAACTTGAGTGTGTGAGCTGGGTCGTCAGGTGAACAGGAAACAAACCTCTCCCCTCAGGAAAGAATCTGCAAAGACCAAAATCAGTGAAACTGTTACTTCACATTTATATTCACTCATACATAAAAAGCAAAGAGCCCAACACCAGTTAGATGGACGTGAGGATTAAATAGAGGCAGTCACACTTCACTATACTGGCCGTCATTTCAGCTGAAGGCGTTGGCACAAGCTAATCTACATTAGCATATATTAGCACTGTGTAGCCCCATCGGCATTGACACTGCATGTGAAAGTAATGAGCTTCTCCCTCTCAGTCTGTCTGTCTGAGCGGCCTGAGACTGAGAGGCAGAGGCAGAGGGAGAGGGTTACCTGCAGGGCTCCAGCGATCTCTGCAGCTGTCGGCACGGTGACGTTGGTTGTGGTTGTCGATTCCGTTGCACGCGCTTCACCATCTTCAAAGTGAAGTTCCCTCCAGTCGGCACGTTGTGGACAAGTCACTTGAGCCCATGTGTGACTTGCTGTTTCTCATTTTCATCGTATTTGGTGCTTGAAGTGCCCCACCACCTTTCTGGATTCAGAAAGCGCACCATCAAATGCTCTACTCTGCAGAGACACTGTGACAGAACGTCGAAGCTGTGCAAGTGTGCGAATGGCAGCTGTCTCGCCACTACAACTGTGTTTGCACTGTCTGTGCTGAGTGTGTTTACTTTATTTTCAATGTTATACTGATTTGCTACATCCACATGGCTCAGCATCTGTTTTCATGAGAATGCAAGCATGTGAATAGAGTTTCCACAGTTTAAATACTTGGCCTAGTGATGTCCAGTAGTCGCATGTTAGCGCTCCTCAGCTAGTTTTGCCCTTCCGTTTTTCGTACAGCTCGTGTATCCTGGTTTCGACTGTGGCTCTCGAGGGCAACTCATAAATTGAGTCGCTGGATGTGATGCAGATTATGTCGCTCACCTTTATCCTCCACTGTGTAAATCAAGTCTGCATGCTGTGACTGTCCATTCAGCAACTAATACTGTTAACTGCTACTGTTGCTGGAGGTTGATGTATCCATTGTTCTCTGCCAAACACTGTTGAGCACGATCTGTCAAATATTATCAGGACTAATGCTGTTGGTGTTAGACATGTGATGGGACATTGTAGCCTTTCTCCATCATTCACCGATTCAAAGAGTACAGAGCGACTTCTAATACAATCTGATTCACTTAAAGGGACATTGAATTTGGAGCTTGACTCACTGCATTAACAGTACTAATTTTTTTTACTGCGTTTAAGTCAGATTGCATTTATTTTTCATGATCTATTATTCATTTTTAAAGTTTAACTGTATGCAAATATGAGATTGTGTTAATGTGTTATCATTATGTTAACTTCAACAGCCCTAAAATAAACTACAGATAAAGTGTCTTTTTTGTGATTATACAGTATTAACCAACTGTGTAGCCTACACAAGAAACGCCAAGGTTATGTTCATTTGCTTAATACAAATGAATTTGGATTCCAGTTGGACTTTAAGGAGCTCAAACTCTGGTTCTAAAACTTAATCTACTCAAACTGCTCAAAGTCACTTCTGAGGACGAGGCTCCACAATTCAATGAAGTCTTGAGGGATTCTAGTACTTTGGCATTTAAGACTGGACATCGAAGTAATTAAAAAAACTGACATTCTCCCAACGCTCTCTGGACTTTTTTCTTGTGATGAACTTCCCCTGTGCCCACTGAGCTTTTTTTTTTTTTTAATTTTAAATTTAAAAAATTTATTTATTTTTTTTATCATGCTGATAAGTCTGGAGAGATCCTCATGCTCAGGCTCTGCCAGCCGCAGGATCTCCAAGCCTTACTTATTCTCAGTTAATTTGGGGTGGGTATGTACTCGGAAAGGTCGAAGAGACGGAGTTCATCCCAGCCTAATAAACACAGACAAATGGTGCCATTCAATTTCCCTAAGGCTGACATTTATGAGAAGTGCGCAGATTGATGGGTGGGGAAAATGAGTTGCTGCCACCTCTCTTGTTTCATCATCTCGTTTCTGAGTCTTTGAGGTTCCAAATGTGAGTCGCTGACGAAACGAAGGGGTCGACAGTTTGGAGGACTTCAGCTTTCACATCTGTCCTGATGATGGGTTGTCAGTGATGTAATCAAGGCCACCTGAATGTAGCAGGTTTCCTTATGATGATTTAGGCTAATCAGCACATCACTGCATGAATATGTGTATGTTTGTGCTCTGGCTGACTTCCACCTCTTACAGAGCTGTAAAGTGTTTTGACAAGAGGATGAATTGTTAATTCATAGCAAAAGTGCTGTTATTGAAAACAGCTCTTGTGTACTCTCCTCTGTCTCTGTAGCAGTCCATGAGAGAAGTCTGTATTTTCCCAAATGTGCAGGGAAGATTGCCACATTTCCCTCCTTTTCCGTGTCTCTTCACTCATTGAATTTCACTGATAATTCTAAGATGCAGAAACATTTTCAGAGTGCTATTTCTAAAGTGCCATTTCATGTTTACAACAGTAAATATGAAGGCTTTCAAGAGCCGCCCATTTAATAAATGTGAGTTTGTGATAGAAAGCCTGTGAAAATATTTCTTCAGTGTTTGGTCCTACAGGGGCCAAGCTCCAAAAATGCTGGATGCTACACTTGTCATATTGCAACTGACTCTGATGACATCATCAGGGGTTATTAGCTGTTTCTCAATTCAGGGGCCGGATCCTGAGGAGGATTTTTTCGCTTTGCATCACCAGCTGTGCCCGCCCTAACCTTTGCATTGCAAAGCACAGCTCCTGTCGCTTAGCAACTTTGACAACACCTAACTTTTTTTCACGTGTTGCACATGTGTTCTCAAATTGATGAAGATGTTTTCTGAAGTTCTTTGGGTTTTTGTCTGTTTGCATGCATTTTCTTGAGTTGCAGTGCGCTGACCTCTCAGGGCCACCGTAGTTAACTGTCGAACTGAGCTGGAACCCCATACTTTCATTTAAAAGTGTAATCCTCAGGCTGTCGGTGTTGTTTGCTGCTGTATTATATTCATTACCGGTGCGCTATGAATCTTGGGATAGGTTGGGCAACAAAGGCTCCACCCGGTTGCCCAGAGAAAGAAGGCTGCTTTTGAAGCAGCCTTTGAAATGGCGCAACCTAATCACGCCACTGTGACACAATCGGTCTTCGAATGCAATTGAATTGGGACACAACTATTGTCAGATTTGACACCAGAGCCACGGGAAACATTATACAAATCTTTTCATAGGCAAAATAGTTCTCCCCATGACCTTTATTTCTAAATCAGCCATGTGTAGGATTTGAAAATGTCTGACATTTGCAACACATAGTGGTGGCATCAAAAATACACTGAGATGAATGGCCTGAAAGCAACACATGCACAACAGCAATTTCAAACAATTACATCATCACAATAATTTTCAAAGATCACAAACATAGGGGCTTTAATTCTGAGTGTGTACAAATGATTTGAAAATTACATATACGCATACTGTTAAAAAAAATAATGCAAAATTCATATGCACTGACAGACATCAACATGCACACATGCATATAGAGTTTGTGTGTCCTGGGAAGGGATATGAGACTGTATAACATGATACCAGCCCTCTGAATGAAGAGAGTTTCCTCTATTGAAAGGACACTCTTTGTGCCTCTCTCTCTCTCTCTCTCTCTCTGAGTTGTTGACTAGCCCCAGGGAACTCTGAGCTGTGCTCGTCTTCCTTCTATTTCTATCTCCTCTCTATGGTGACGAAGGGTGTCACTATCTGTATGTGTGTGTCTATATCAGCAAGGAAACAGCCCAACATTTAATAGGGTTTTGCGTGTATCGATTGTCTCATGGAGGGACAGATTATACATTGGAATTTCACTCACACCTTTTTTAAATTTGTGTGTGTTTGCGTGTGTGTGTGTGCGTGTGTGTGCGTGTGTGTGTGTGTGCGTGTGTGTTGCTGATCCCTAGTGGCCTGTCCCACAGTAGCCTAAGTGATTAATGAGTGGCAAAAGGGACGCTGACAGTCCAAACTCTCGTCCCACCCTCCACCCCCATAGGGGAATTGTGGGTAATTCCTGCCACTACCTGGTTTAAGAGGTCTCCTGGGTGGGTATAAACGATACTAGAAGAACAAAGAATTTACTGACACATAAATACTGCAGGATTTAAAATATAACAGCACAAAACTACATGATAATCACATTCACTGTGTCATTATTTGAAACGACCTGACAACAGTCTGAGAGATAGTCATACTGCTCATCAGGACCAAGGATAAAAAAATTCTAATACTGGAATAAAATGGTAAGATTCATATTAAATAAAATGTCATTGTGCATTCTGTGTCATTTGAGGTGCATCAATACTGGCAGCCAGGACAGTGGTGTGTTTCGACAAGCTGATGCACTTAAATCTGTAATGATGCATATGATGATGCTACTGTATCTTGCCCTTTCGCCTGCGGCAACATTAGCTGCTCTGTGAAACTGTACACAGGGTTGTTTTGAGCTAAATGCTAATATCAGCTCGCTACCATGTGCACAATGACAATGATAATGTATCAGGTATGGTTTTTACCATGTTTGCCATCTTATATTGCAATGTTAGCATGCTAACATTGCAAACAAACCCAATCCAACCCATCAGCCTCAAACCAGTTGAGGCCTTTTGGTGCAGATGTTTGGTCATAAACCAAAGGATTTGTCCAAATTTTATTCAGTTTTTTAATTTATTTATTTTGTCTTATAAAACTAACTTCTGGTATTTATATAATTTTTCTTTTTGACTTTTTATTCATTTATATTAGTTATTGAAATTAATATTCATGTATTTGAATGTTGTATGTTTTATATATTTGATATATTTGTATATCATAATTTATTATTAGTGTTATTTTCTATACAGAGACAGTGTTTGGGTAGTCTTGACCCCATGTCCTTCTTTGAGGGCCTGGGGGATGTTCC
This sequence comes from Seriola dumerili, assembly GCF_002260705.1. Classification (NCBI taxonomy): domain Eukaryota; kingdom Metazoa; phylum Chordata; class Actinopteri; order Carangiformes; family Carangidae; genus Seriola; species Seriola dumerili. The sequence goes on along the minus strand of NW_019174422.1, from coordinate 530,788 downwards.
TGCCAAAAAAAAGGGAACACTTGTAATCATATATTTCTATATTCATTGTTGTATCCCCAATAAAAAGATTATTTAAAAGACAATAAAAAATACAAAAATAATAACAATTGTTGAAACACTTCAATATGAGCCCAATATGTCAACATGGTGGTGGTGTTATGATAAAGCCAAGGGGTCGCCAATGTGCCTGGGATACATCACCTAGGAACCATGAATCCCTGTTTCAACTTTTGCGTTGTAGACGTTGAGCTATTTCACATGAAGTCAAAACCTGGACCTGCTGGTAGCACTGCAGTAGATGAAAACTCTGGAGATCACTGAAGTCATTAGGATTCATCCTCTAGGCACCATGCATGTACAAACTTTTATGGCAATCAAGCCATGCTGCTTCCATGGTTAAAACTTCAAAAGGATGTCTTGAAACCATCTTGTCAACTCCTAATGAAAAGCAACCGTCCTGTTTCTCAGCGCTGATGAGCATCAACCCTTCAGAAAATGTGAAATTTTAACACATTTGCTCTAATTCTCGCTAATATATCTTGATAAAATGCTAATTTATTGTGTTTACTTAAGTTTGATGTGCGCTACGTGTGTGCTTAACATGCCGTTGTGTATTGCACTTAAAGCAGCAGCTCACACCAGTGACATAAATAGCTGCTTTCATTTATCTTTGTCCTCCTCGTCCGCCTTTTCACTGTTACGTCATCATCATTGTTAGCTGAACTCCTCCCTCTAACCGTTCTCTGCTTCTTCTTCTATTCATGCCATTGGATTGAATGTTATTTACAGTTGATTTCACTTTCTTTATGTAAAGAATATTAAGCGTTACCACCTTTTACCCTCATGCTCCCTCTCCTTCCCACCAACCCCTGCGGTTACCTCGCCAACACCACCCTCAGATTGTAAGCATTATTTTATCCAATCAGGTCAAAGGATTATCCGCCTGCGGTATACATCTAATCTAAACATGGCATTGGTTGAATTTAAATTGAGTATTTAGAGGGAGACATGTTTTATAATAAGGTGCTTAACTGTATTTGAATGGTAAATCATGGTTTCATGCAGGTGTGTACACACACGTGTACGTTGCAACAGTACACAGCCATATTCTCTCTCTGGTCACACACACACACACACACATACACGTACACGTGTGCGCACACACTAGGTCTCCAGTGTCCTTGATGTGAAAGGATTTGTTCGCGCTTCACATAGTGAACAGACAGTTCAGGACCCGGGTTGTTCTGTGGTAGAAAATTGTTTGCACATGTGAGGAGAGCCTTTTTCTCATCATTTATCTTGTCTGTCCTTGTTCATCTTGCTTAAGGAGACACTCAAAAACCCAGACTGTAAATCATCACATTTGTTTGCTTGGTTCTTCTCTGTCTCTTTTTAAATATGAATCATTCACTGTAGCCAAATTACAAAGTACAGCACCACTGCAGCAGACTTGCCAACCAACATGGCCGACAGGACACGTTTAAGCTCAGCAGAGTGTCTTTCCTCAACGTCAGCTGGCTCCTGGTTTCTTTTTTATGGATGATTGATACTTCCCATCCATTATATTATTGTGAGGGTTGGACAAGGTTTATGTTGAGCCAATAAAAGAAAGCATATTTTCCAGTTAAAGAGATACTCTTGTCTGTATGCTCAGTATGTTCCAAATGATGTATTTGGTTGATGATACTTTTTAAAATAAAATCAAAATATGGCAAAATAAAAAGTTTGTTTGTTGCTAGTGTGGTTAGCTTCTGTGGCACCGTGGACACAGAATTGTTATGGATTATGTCCAGAATGAGTTTTGTATGCTCAACATTGTAGACTACAGTATTTGCGACCAAAAATAATTTTTGGTTAATATTATTTTAAAAATGTTGCAGCAACCCATTTATTGTCAGTAGAAGGCACTACCATTGGCTAGTGTTGCCTTGTAGGAGCTAGATAGCAGTCTGAACACAGCACGGTCACGATCAAGAGAGCCAGCAAACACAGTCACAAGAACAGTGGCCTGCTGTCCCGTTACTCATTTAGATCTATTCAGATGCTTTGTTGTGAGTTTTAAAAATTAGAGACCATCTTGCAATTGCACATCTGATCCATGATCCATGAATTGCAACATCATGCTATCATAAAAATCAAATCTGTACACAGACAGACAGACAGACAGACAGACAGACATGTAAACACATGCCAAAGTACTCAAAACTGCCTCAGTGGTGGTTCTCTCTACGTTAATGAATTGATGCTCTGCTAACCAAGGTTTTAACATCAAAAGAAAGTTTTATCGTTTCATGATGGTGTTACTGAAGCTTGGAGATTCATGACAATGAACTCACTTTCTGTGTTTTCCAGGCATTACATTGTCAAATTCAAACAAACAGGCTTAAGATGTCCGTCTCATCTTCCAAAACACGTATCAGTGAAATCTAATCAGGCTACCTGGCATGGCAGAACGCTATTAGTCCTGACTGTGAAGCGAGACATGCATATATCTGTGTCTCATCTGTTGGCGCGAGTTGACACAAACAACAATAGCGAGTTAATTGTGTGAAACATAAAAGCAACGTTCATCCGATCATAAGATCTGCGTCCAAGGCCGTCCTCTTAGTGCGGCCTCCGCGTTGGCACGGCTTCGCTCTCTGCCACTCGGCAGTAGGTAGCGTTTGTCCCCTCAATGCCGCGGATGCCTCGCTAACGAGACCTTGGGAAAGTATACGAAGCAGCATGCTACTTGTGTTACTGTCTAATTAAGTGTTTAGTGATGCCAGGTGAATGCTGGCTGCCCAGCGGCTAAATAAAAGCATCGGGATGTGTTTGTCGTACAGGTTGTTCTGGGGCTGCTGGCGGTTTGTTTCTGCATCGCTGTATGTATAAGAAGAAGGTGTGTGTGTGTGTGTGTGTGTGTCTGTGTGTGTACTTTCTTTTCTCCTCTGCTCCTTATGGCTTGGTAAGGTGGAAAGGTTTGAAGGCGATGCTTAATATGAGCATTTGTGTGTTGGTCTGTATGCCTGTGTGTGACGGAGCTGGGGGGGGGTACTGGTTACCAAGCGACAGCCAAAACAACTAGTTGGCAGGCTGTGACAGACAAGACGGCCCCTCATCTGCCTCAACATCCCAGACATTCCCCCAACTTTCTTCCCTTTCTTACAGTTCTAAAATACACCCAGCATGCGTTCATTGTTTTTCCAGTTTTGTCCCTGTAAACAGAGGAATTTTTTTTGTCTCCAGCGTTCCTCGTTGTTTTGTGCTCTCTTCTCTTCGTCGTCTTGCAGTTTGGCTGTCATGGTTGAAAGTTCTTGCTCATGTTGCCCTGGCAACCCACACTGGAATCCTGTTGGGGTCTTCCAGTGGTTTGGTTCCTGATCTGAATTCAGAGTGGCCCCTCGCCTCACACTTCTCCCAGGTTCCTGCATATTTCATGTATGGCTCTAGCATAAATGTATGTCAGCTGTCAAGTGGAATCCTTGTTTCTTCAAAATTCAACTTTTCAGGAACAGAGGGAATGAAACCTTTTTTTGGTTGCTGACCGTCATGCATTTTTGCAGTTATTCTTTAATTATCTGCTCTGTTATTGATGCTCTCGTCTGATTCTTCTGTCTGAAATTTGTCCGAGCAAGAGCAAGACATCTTGACAACGACTGGCCAGATTTTCATGAAATTTAGTATGTGGATTCATGCTCCCCAGAGGATGACTTCCTAATAATTTCGGTGTCCCTGTGGACTTTTCTGATGTGCCACCATCGGCTTCTCTTTGATCAACATCCATGACATGGTATGTTAGAAAATAATTTACATGAGATTTGAGACTTATATTAATGGTCCCTAGAGGAAAAAGATTTTTGCTGACCTCCTGACCTTTCCTCTGGTGCCATCATCGAGCCCAAATGTCCAAAATGTCATCACCTAATGATCAGATTGCCACGAAGTAACCAGAGAACATTCAAAATATCTTCAAAATTAAAATGACGAAGACTGGAGTTAATAAGTTTTCATCTGACAGTAACAATATATAGATATATACAGACTTGGAGTATTTGGCTTTGAAAAAAGTTTTTATATTTGTCATATGTGTGTGAGGTGATGGTGTAAGATGTGTGTGTGTGTGTGTGTGTGCCTGTCTGCCTGCAGCTACTGTAGGAACAGGGGGAACACTATCCATATAGAGCCTCTCAGAGATTTGTGAAATGCAGCCCAGCAGGGTTTCTCCAGTATTTCACCTTCACAGTAACACATTCAGAGATTGGATCTTCTTCCCTTGGCGCAAAGCTGTCCCCACTTTCTATCAAACCCACCTATCTGAACCCCATCTCTCACCAGGGACCTGAGTATTTTCAGCTTCTGTCTAAAGCCAAATGCACAACAACAGCGTGAAGCGTTCCGCACAAGTCAGGCGTCAACAGAAAAAATGGGTAAAGATATAATCAAGTCAAGTAGAGTCAATTTTATTTATGTAGCACTTTTCATATAGAGCGGACCAATACTCTTAGATATTATTTATTGATCGGTTCGGTTGAGGGAGGAGGAGAGAGAGACGGAGAGAGAGAGAGAGAGAGAACAGGATGAAAAAGAACATGGCATAGCATTTAATGAATAGTCCATGTCCTTTATTATGATTGGCTGGGGCAAATGTACAGTAAACACACACAGCAGCTGCATAACAGTTTATTTATATGTGTATATATACTGAAAAAGGATAATTTACAGTTTTAAGTATATAGACCAGTTGAATTACTGCAGCTGAATAAAAATCAACTACTTGATACAGAGATGTTTGTTGATTTAATTGAACTGCAACTGGCACACTACGCGTTCTTTTGTGCTTTGCAGGTGCTGGAAAATGCATATGATCTTAGAAAAAAGGTACTTAGAGACTGTCCTTCTGCGTGCAAAGGCAGCATCAGTTCAAATGCCTAACATTACGTGTGGAGCAGAGACAGAAGTAGAGTAACATGGCTACACATCCTGAAAGCCTGGGAGGTGATCCAAGGGGGACTGGATGGGTCAACAAAGCGTTTTACTTTGACATGGGAGACCTCAGTTTATTTCCTGTTTTCTACTGACTGTCAGTGCTGGCATCTGTTAACCATGACTATTTACCATGATATTTCCCTAAGTGTTTTTTTGTGCCTGGATCTAACTAAATTTTAACCACTAAGCATTGGAGAATCAGAAAACAACCACAGAATATGAATAATATTTTTAACAGCGGTTTTGGAAAGCACTTGAATGATGTTGTCCTGCTAATTAAAGGCAGTCACACATAACTCATTTTGTTGTTCAGTCTGGACGACTTGTTTGGTGCATGGATGAGCATGTAAAGCTGGTTGGGGCAGGTGGTGTCACCCTAGGGGGGTCGCTGTAGTTGGGACTGAAGTTTACTACTGTCTATATTGAATATTGATTATACTGAATATATACATAATTAAATATATATATATGTTCAATATGTATGTTCAAGATTGTACGTTCAATTGTATGTTATAGTATATTATATGTATGTGTGTGTGTGTGTGTGTGTGTGTGTGTGTGTGTATATATATATATATATATATGTTAAATATATATTGATAAATGCTGGAGCAATTGTCAAGCGGAGAGAAGGGGTTTGCGCATGCTCAGTGAGGATAATCTTGAGCTCATTGACGGGTGACTAGCTTTAGTGAAAGTGTGCTTGTCAATCTGTCCTCTACTGAGCTTCTACTGTTCTGGGATCAGCTAATCACTATATGCATGGGCGACGTCTCGTGTGTGGAAACTAAACCTGTGCAGGAAGAGTGAAGCAGCAGTAGGAAGTAAACGAACAATTTACACCGATTTATCATCTCTGTGCAAGATCTGCAGTAAGTTTGAGACAAAATATTGTTGCACAGTTCGCGCACGTCCTTTCAGCAATAGCTTAGTGCGTAGGTTGCGTACATAGCGGGAGAGAGAAAGAGAGAGAGAGCGGCAGCTGGCGACCTAGCAGAGAGTTAGCTAGTTAGCTAGGAGTTAGCAGTATAGCTCTAAACGTACAGTGCGGTGTACGTGTACTTTAGGCTGTGTGTGCTACAACTACAACTACAACTACAACTGCAACTACAAGTACAACTATAGCTACAACTACAACTACAACTATAGCTATAGCTACAGCTACAGCTACAGCTACAACTCCTGAAGACTGCAGTGGTGTCTCCCCTGTGCTTCCCAATGAGCCAGGAAAGGTGAAGCAGGTAAATACAGGATTTTACATTGTCACTGGAGGATGTCATTGTCAGTTAATGGTAAATATTTTTAATAAAAGTGACTTTTAGATAGTTGTCCTCCATACTGCTCATTTGAAATGGTAAATTCAGAAGAATAATCCTAAAACTTGTTCAGCCAGGAAGGAGAAAGGTGAAGATGTCCATACAGAGACCAGAGACTTCCAGCACAGGAAAGAGGCAGCACAAAGTCATGAGACAGAACAGGCTCTGAGTTTAGGAGAGGTCTGCTGCTACTACTGTCATGAGAAGGTATGTTTCTGGTCAATGTTTTTGACATTGCTGTAGCTAACAGCTGAATCACATGTAAAAGTCACAGCATGTATTTTTTAACGTGTTTAGAAGCACAATTGATGCAGAGGCTCTGGCGTTTGTTTATATGATGCATAATAATTCCAATTATCTGGCGCACAATTACTGTATGTAGCAATTTAACATTCAAGTAGTGTCCGAAATGTATAAACTGCTGTCTGCACTTATCCCCTAGTGAGTCAGCTACGTAGCAAACGCTATATAATTAGTGAACACTGCCATAGAGACTGGGCATTCTGTCCTTATGTACATTTAATTAACTATTCCAACAGGAGAACATAATGTGTTCTCTTTCACCACCAACACAGGTCGTTTAACATTGATGTTCGTCATAATATGAAATCTCTTTTCTATAACCTCTACAAACCACAGCCCCTTGATGCTTTTAGCTAATTCTGAGTCAAGCTTTCTGTGAAATGAGCAAATGAGTTAAATAACAGTTAGTTAATTTGGTTTTGAAGAGACTCTTCTTTTTTTTCTAATCTGAAGAGGGAGAATAAGCAGCATTCATCAAACAGTCTTTGGTAAAGGTAGTGATTTTATATGGAGCCATAATCACTCAGACACACCCCTGATGTTTAAAGATGACAAAAAGCAGGTCAGCATTCTTTTTAAAACTGTGGATTTTGAGTATTTTGTAAAGGGCTCGTTTAACTATCATGAACAAGCTATATTAGTGAAAACTTTTCTAACATTTCTCAGACAATCATGAAGGTGCTCGGCTTTCATTTAATGCTTAAAAATAAATAAGGATTTTCCTGGTTATTTAGAGAGAATACAGTTTTTTTTTTTTTTTTTTTGTAGTTGTCCTATGTTCCCAGCTGGCTGAAGTATGTTATGGAGCTCAAGCACAGACTTTAGCTCAACCCTGTCTGCAGCAGTTCAAAGGCAACTCCGCCACCCAAGTTCTACCGGGAATGACGTACTCGTTCACTGTGCCAACCTCACACACACACACACACACACACACACACACACACACACACACACACACAGGCAAGGCAAGGCAACTCAAAGCAGTAAAACGGGAATTAGCATGTGTTGACGGACGTGAAGCTTGCCAGTAATAATTCTTTTCACTGGAAATATAAAAAAAAAAACAAAACAAAAAAATGTTTGTGACTCATGTTGATAGCAATTAGAGATCCGGTGTATCAGGGGAGGGGCGGTGGAGGTGGTGGTGGTGCTAGTGGTGAGTGTGTGTGTGGGAGGAAAGAAAAATGAAGAAAAAAAACTGAACACTCAGGCCTCTTTCATCTAAACTCTGCACGTTCCTCGGGTGGTTTTTAACAAACGTGCTGTCAAAAACAGCCGTTGTTTTACATGAAAAAGATGAGGCTGTGCGCCGTGATCTGACGCTGGCAACGGTGTAGCGTTCTCTGCCGGGCTCCCAGACTGTTCGCTTCCCCCATCTCTCTCCCTCTGTCTGCCTTTCTGTCACTTGCCCTCTATCTGGTTTACTTTTGCTTGATTGAAAGGAGACATGCGCCTGTGAGCGAGAATAAAGATGCAGAGCAGTGACAAATTGAATTATTGTTTGGAGTGCTGCTTGTCACAACAGTGGCATCAGGTGATTTCAGTCCTCTGCGGTGCAAAAAGGAGAGATGGAGCAGCTTCCAAAGGCGAGGTGACAGTCAGCCACTGGTGTCCTAAAAATAGATTTAAATGCAGAAAGGGGTGATTATGTGGTTTTTAATATGCGGGTTAGTCATTTGAATGTGAGCTGTTCAGGTATGGATTCATGCAGCAACTTTTCATTTGAATAAGTCTCTGAAGATAGAAAACGCTCCCAGCTTCCACTGGTCAGGAAGAAGATGGGATTAAATTACTGAAAATTTTCTTTAGGGAAGAAGAGAACTTAGTAAGTAAGTAAGAAGAAAGAATGAACGGAGTAATGTAACAGATAAATCAAAATGATGTTTTTGCTGATAGCAGTTCAAGTAGTTATACGTGAGGGAAAATGTCAGAAATGTAAAAAATCATAAGGGAAAAGATAAGACGCAGTAAATTATGTTGAAAATGGATTTTTCAAACTATCGTTGATATGAAGGTACCTGCCTTTTGCTTTTTCTACTGAAGGCAAAGTTGTGCTCCCACTGCATGCCCCCGATCCACCAAGAAAGACCAAATAATAAAGCTTAAAAATAGCAGAGTTGGTGTATGGAAACGCAGCATCTCCTAGTTTGAGTCAAGAGCCCCTTTTGCATGTCACTCTACTCTCTGGAATAATGGCAATGAGTTAGAAGGATTTCAGTCAGCCAGTTCACATTGACTGGATTATTATGAGTGCAGAAACTACTTAGTACTCATGGGTGGCACCACACCCATCTTCCAATGTCTTCATTTTGATTTCAACTACACACCTGTAATGTTTTGTTCCTGTGCCTTGAGACACCTGCTAAAAAACTCAAAACTGCCTTAGTAGTAGTTCCTTCTACAGTAGGTGCCTCTAGGATTTTTACCATGATGACACACACACACACGCACACAAACTCAAAAGGAGAAAACATTACCAGCCCCACTGCTTTGCAGCTGGTAGGCTAATTTACATGGCACCTGAACTGTAACAGCAGGGCCAGTAAAGTAACACCGGGAACACACCGCCTGCGTCGCGTGAGCGTGTGTGCGTTCACACCGGCTGCGTCTCTGCTGCGTTGCTGCTGCTACCGGCTCTGTCTCTCTACATAGAGTTTGCAGGTTACTGGAATGTTGGATTACCTTTCATTACTAATTAATTTCTGATTAATTTTTGACAGAAAATGTCACTAAAGTGCCAATGTCCCCACATGCAGCTGCTAAAATGGTTAAAAAATATAATTGTATTTTTTCATGTCATTGTCATATTCAGATTCAGCCTAGACATAGAAACTCTAGTGGAAGGTGTCAGTTTTATGTAATGTTGTGTTATGATGTCACGCATTGACTTACTGGACGTCTGACTGAATGAAGTTACACCATTGGTCGGCAGGCTGAGTGTTGGAGTTTTCCCACTGGTCGTTGCTCTTTGAAAATGATTTAGCGCGCTGATAACCCGGCGCCTTTGTTGCTGGATTTACTGACTTTTCAGACCCTGTAACGACTTCTTTTCAAATGCAGCAGCTTTTTGGACAAAACGTTAGCTACTTCGCGTAGAAGAGAGTCATCAGTACTGCCCTGCTAGAGGTCGGGCTTTCCCTCCACGGGCACACTTCTCTCTGCTGATCACACAGCAGCTGACACGAAAGAGCTGCAGAGTTACTTGGTTTTATTACATTCATTTCACAAATGCTTTTTTTTCCCCCCAAAGCGACGATAATAGGTGTATTTAAGTGTATTGTAACTGTTAGCTTATGGTGGCTAATAGTTGCAAGTGTGAGCAAGCTCTTGATAGTTATCACAACTGACATTACTGTGTCA
>NW_019174422.1:417157-520816 GCF_002260705.1 Seriola dumerili | reverse complement strand
CGCAGCAGAGACGCAGCCAGGTGTGCAACGCATCAGCACGCTCACGCGACGAGGCCGGTGTGTTCCCGGTGTTCACTTTACTGCCCTGCTTTACAGTTCAGGTGCCATGTAAATTAGCTACCAGCTGCAAAGGCAGTGGGGCTGGGTAATGTTTTTCTCCTTTTGAGTTTTGTGCGTGGGTTTGTGTGTTCTCATGGTAATAAATTAGAGCACCTACTTGTAGAAGGAAGCTACTACTAAGGCAGTTTTGAGATTTTCTAGCAGGTGCTCAAGGCAAAGGAACAAAACATTACAGGTGTGTAGTTGAAATCAAAATGAAGAACTATTGGAGATGGGTGTGGTGCACCCAGTGAGTGCTAAGTAGTTTCTGCACTCATAATACATCCAGTTCAATGTGAATGGTCGACTGAATCCTTCTAACTCATGCATTATCCAGAGAGGAGAGGACATGCAAAAGGGGCTCTTGACTCAAACTAGGAGGAATGCTGTCTTTCCAACACCAACTCTCATTTTTAAGCTTTTTTTTGTGTCTTTCTTGGTCGGATCGGGGGCATGCAGTTGGTGAGCACAACTTTGCCTTCAGTAGAAAAAGCAAAAGCAGGTACCTTTCATTCAACGAAGTTTGAAAAATCATTTTCAACATAATGTTACTGCGGTCTATATCTTTTTCCTTTATGATTTTTACATTTTCTGACATTTTCCCTCACGTATAAACTACTTGAACTGCTATCAGCAAAAACATATTTTGATTTATCTGTTTACATTACTTCCTAGTTTCATTCTTTCTTCTTACTTACTTACTCAAGTTCTCTTCTTCCCTTAATAGAAAAATTTTCAGTAATTTAATCCCATCTTCTTCCTGGACCAGGGAAGCTGGAGCGTTTTCTATCTTCAGAGATTATCAAATGAAAAGTGCTGCATGAAATCCATACCTGAACAGCTCACCATTCAATATACTAACCCGCATATTAAAAACCACATAATCACCCTTTTGCATTTAAATCTATTTTTTAGGACACCAGTGGCTGGACTCGTCACCTCGCCTTTGGAAAGCTGCTCCATCTCTCCCTTTTGCACCGCAAGACTGACATCACTTGATGCCACTGTTTGTGACACGCAGCACTCCAAACATAATTCAATTTGTCACTGCTCTGCATCTTTATTCTCCCGCTCACAGGCGCATGTCTCCTTTCAATCAAGCCAAAGGAAACCAGATAGAGGGCAAAGGTGACAGAAAGGCGACAGAGCGGAGCAGAGAATGGGAAGGCGAACAGGCCCGGCCAAGAGAACGGCTACACCGTTTTCGCCGCGTAGATTCACGGCGCACAGCCTCATCTTTTTCATGTAAAACAACGGCTGTTTTTGACAGCACGTTTGTTAAAACACACGCGAGGAACGTGCAGAGTTATAGATGAACAGAGGCCTGAGTGAATTCAGTTTCATTTTTCCTTCATTGTTTTCTTTTCCTCCCACACACACACTCACCACCTAGCACCCCACCACCTCCACCGCCCAGGATAACACCGGATCTCTAAACCTTGCTATCACATGCAGCCTCCCAACTTTTTTTGTTTTGTTTTTTTTATTTAGATATTGAACAAGAATTCACTCGGCAGCTTCTACGTCAGTAAACACATGCTATACTTTCCCGGCTTTACTGCTTTGAGTTGCCTTTCCTTGCCTTGCCTGCTGTGTTGTTTTGTGTGTGTGTCTGTGCTGGGTGTGTGTGTGTTGTGTGTGTGAGTTGTGTTGTTGTGATGGAAAGAAAAATGAAGAAAAAAAACTGAACACTCAGCTCTTTCAATTCTACTAACTTGCACGTTCTCGGGTGGTTTAACAAACGTAGTGTCGAAAACAGCCGTGTTTTACAATGAAGAAAGATGAGGCTGTGCGCCGTAATCTGACGCTGGCAACTGTGCGTCAGTGTAGCGTTGCTCTGCCGAGAAGCTCCCACGACTGTTCGCGTTCTCCCCATTCTTCTCTCCGACTCTGGATCTGTCATTTCTTACTGAGCGCACTCTACTCTAGTGTGTTTATGCTTTTGCTTGATTGAAGGAGACATTGCCCTGTGAGCCGAGAAAGTAAGATAGCAAGAGCAGTGACAAAGTTGTGAATGTATTGGTTTGGAAGTTGCTGCTGTCACAACAGTGCATCAGGTGTATCTGTCTCTGCGGGTGCAAAAGGAGAGATGGAAGCAGTCTTACCAAAGCGCGAGGTGACAGGTCGAGCCACTGCGTTGTCCTAAAATAGATTTAAATGGAAAGGGGTGATATGTGGTTTTTAATATGCGGGTTAGTCATTTAATATAGTGAGCTTGTTAGCGAGTATTGGCATGGTCATAGGATAGCAACGTTTTTCATTTGATGATATAGAGTTCTCTGCAAGATAAGAAAACGCTTCCCACCGCTTCCACTGGTCGGGAAGAAGCATGGGATTAAAGTTACTCGGAAAATTTTCGTTAGGGAAGAAGAGACTTAGTAGGTGATGCTAGGAAAAAGAATGACACCGAGAAGTAATGTAACAGAAAATCAAACAGATGTTTTTGCTATAGCCAGTTCAAAGTATTATCACGTGAAGGTGAAAATATCAGAAATGTAGAAAAACTCATGAAGGGAAACATAAGACGCCAGTAAATTATGATTTGAAATGGATTTTTCAAACTATCGTGATATGAAGTACCTGCTTTTGCTTTTTCTACTTAAGGCAAACGTTGTGCTCCCACTGGCATGCCCCCGATCCACCAAGAAAGACCAAATACATAAAGCTTAAAAATAGCAGGAGTTGGTGTATTGGAAAACGCAAGGCGATCTCCTAGTTTGAGTCAAGAGCCCCTTTTGCGATGTCACTCTACTCTCTGGAATAATGGGCAATGAGTTAGAAGGATTTCAGTCAGCCAGTTCACATTGACTGGATTATTATGAGTGCAGAAACTAATACTTAGCTTACTCATGCGTGGGCACCACACCCATTCTCCAAATGTCGTTCATTTTGATTTTCAACTACACACCTGTAATGTTTTGTTCCTGGTGCCTTGAAAGACACCTTGCTAAAAAACTCAAAACTGCCTTAGTAGTATTCCTTCTACAGTAGGTCGCCTTCTAGGATTTTTTACCATGATGACACACACACACAGCACACAAACTGCAAAAAGGAAGAAAACATTACCGAGTCACCTGACTCATTTCAGGCTGTAGGCTAACTTTACATGGCACCTGAACTGTAACATGCGATGGGCCAGTATACGTAACACCGGGAACACACCGTCTGCGCTCGCCTGACGTGTATCGCGTCGCACGCGGGTGCGTTACCTGCTGGGCTTGACCGTTTATCTGTGCTATTCGGTCTCGTACCTGCTCTGTCTCTCTACATAGAGTTTGCAGTGTACGTTGGAATGTTGGAGTTACCTTTCATACTAAAATTTTCTGTATATTTTTGACAGACAGGTCACTAAAGTGCCAATGTCCCACATGCAGCTGTAAAAATGGTTAAAAAATTAATTGCTATTTTTTCATGTCATTGTATACTCAGATTCAGCCCTAGACATAGAAACTCTAGTGGAAGTGTTCAGTTTTTTATGTAATGTTGTGTGTTATGATGTCACGCATTGACTTCTGACGCTCTGACTGAATGAAGTCTACAGACCATTGGTCGGCAGCTGAGTGTTGGAGTTTTCGCCACTGTGGTCCGTTGCTCTTTGAAAATGATTTTAGCAGCGCTGATACCCGGCGCCTTCTGTTGCTGGATTTACTGACTCTTTCACGACCTGTGAAGACTTCTCTTCACTCAGGCAGCTTTTTTTGGACATAACGGTTAGCGTACTTCGCGTAGAAGATGAGTCACTCAGTACTTGCCTGCTAAGCGAGGTCGGCTTTCCCTCAACGGCCACACTTCCTCTGCTGATACACAGCAGCTGACACGAAAAGAGACTGCAAGAGTTACTTGGTTTTATTACATACATTCATTTCACAAATGCTTTTTTTTCCCCCCAAAGCGTTAAACATTACTGTGTCGGTTAGTTCATATCATGACTCTTTTCCTTGTTGCTTCTGATCAACACATAGATTACAAGGATGACTTAAACCATATTAGGTTAGTTGATGTCCTCAGAATAAATACACAAACATACTCACACTCTGTAGTCTCTCTCAACACCTCATTGTTCATGCCAACTTCTCAAGTGCTGTCATTGGGGGACAAACTTGAGCAAAGTAATTCTACCGAACCGTCCCGTCTGCAACCTCCCTGCTCTGGGAAAAAGAGCCGTTTGATCCCTCAGCCTCCTCTGCGGCTGAGTTGGACTGTTTGTTATTGCAATTGGAACTTCTTTTTTTTTTTTTTTTTTAACGTATTTTCCGACTCGGAGAGAGAAAGAGAGGGTGAGAGGTAGAGAAAGAGAGGTGGAGGAATGACGGAGCGTCGAAGCCTCTTTGGAATAACGCGTGTAAACATAGGCAGTGCATCACTCAGGTAATGAGATTCTCGACTCTGCTTAAATTGAAAGCCCCTCAGCACCTGAGGAGGACAAACAAACCCCCTTCCCAGAGAGAGAGACACACGCACACACACACACACACACACACACATGCATTCATCATATACTTTCACTCTCACTATATTGGCCTGTTTCTTTCTATCCTCCTTTCTTTCTTCTCCTCTTCCCCTCTCTGTGAATTTGGACAGGCTGTTTGTATGCAAATATGTCGTTTGGAAGATTCCTGCTCACCACACACACACACACACACACACACACACACACACACACACACACACACACACACACACACACACACACACACACACACACACACACACACAGAGAAAACCCTGTAGAGGTTCAGAGCTGGTGCACTGAGGTGAGCAGCACTCCAGCAGGGCCAGAGAGGCCAGCAGAGGAAAGCTTGTTTGCCCTTTCTTTTAATTTATTGTGTGTATTCAACAACGGGCCCAACTGGTTCTCTCTTTCTGTGGTTAATCCCCTTTTTCATTATCATCCTCTTCTTTTCATTTGCCTCTGAAACACAGCTTAGCGCCAAACACTGCGCAAAACACTAGCGGGATTTCCAGAGTGTGGTGTTTCTTTTCTTTCTCTGGGATCTGTAAAGCTGCTTTCGCTAAGAAGTCAGTTTTGTTCTGTGGGATGATCGTAGGTCATTGTAGGACATGTCTTTATGTTGAGGTCTATGTGGTATAACACTGGAAGCTCACAGCCGTACAGTGTGACTGCCAATATGATCGAGGTGACGATGTGATTTTTCACAGCAGCTTCAGGTGCAGCTGTCAGTAAACGCTGAAATAAAAACGACTAAGACCGGGGATCCGCTACGGAGTATTGTTTTTCTTGGAGTAGCCTAAATGAAGTCAGCAACAGGGACAACTTACAAACAAGCTGATTCCAAAGAAAAAAAAAATCATCTGGAGCAGCCTGTAATCTAGTGAGAACATGGCAATGGTTGAAATTTTTTAATTTTTTATTTATTTTTCTTATTTTACAGAACAATACTTTGCCCCACATTGGACCTCATACCCTCAAAAATAAAATAAATAATAAAAATTAAAATAAGTAAGTAGAGGAACACATATCTGTCAGTGACACCTCATTAGAACAACACAATTTTGTCACAACAACCCTTCTCACATAGTTAAACCTTTCTGCATTGTGTAACACAAGTTCACCTTTGTATAAAAGCCTCCGTTTTCAGTTGTAGACTTGCAGTCATTCATTCAGTCATTGTATGGACCTGCTTCAACACTTTTCCAGAACCCTTGAATTATTGGACAGTCCCAAAAGATGTGTGTGTGTGTGATCCCCTTTTTATTTGCATTTTCTTCAGCATAATTCCAAAGAAGGTTCTTTCACATATGGAATATAGAAATTAATGAGAGGTGTGTTAAAATACCTGATTTTTGATTTCCAATCAGATTCCTTCCATGATTTTCTGACAGTTAGCACACAGGTCTTCTCATATATTATCTTCTATTATGATATTTAATTCATATATTTAATTCCAGTTCCCATTTTTCCCTGATATTCAGGGTATTTTGTGAGGTATAGAGAGGCTTTTGTATCTTTAAAAAATAACATTCCTGGAGCAAGTAACTAAATCCTCATATGTTCAGTAGTTACTCTTTAGCATGAATCACCTGCTGTAATCAAAGGTGATCCTTTAAAATCACATATTGGCTGAACTGTAAGGTTAAGTTGTAAAAGTTAATTCTTAACCTGGAAAATAGTAGTTTGACCAAACAGTCTCAACTCAAGGTCCTTTCTAGAACTTTCAACCATACACCACGGTTTTTTCAACCAAATTTAGCCCAGACTTCTCAGTGTCAATACATTTATTCAAGGTACATTGACCATGGATACTTGAATGTAGATTTGTATTTATCAGTTGTTGTTTTGGTTGCCATGTGTCAGCGAAAGAAAGCACCTGTCAATCATCTAGAGTACGGCAAAGTGACGCTTTGAACCAGACCACAATGGGTGAAGCATCATGGGTGTGCTGGCATCATGAAGCTGATGGTGTCATTGCAGTGGTTAGACCTGTTTTTATCAGAGGACTGATGATGTATTTAGACTGATGCTTCCACAGAATAATGCTTCATTAATACTAACTAAACCATAGTTTGTCTTTCTCTTAGGAATGTATTTAAAGCCTTTTTTTTTTTTTTTTTTTTTTGAATGATATCATCTGGACGGTGTTTGGTCCGTGTCTGGGCTGACCTTGTTTCCGCATCCAGAATCCTGTGAAGTAACTGAAGTTCAGTCTGAGTGGCATCAGAACAGGAAGTTCTTTAGTACACAACTGATAAAAATTGTAACTTTGATGATGAAACAGACAGACAGTGTATCCTGCGTTCAATGCCGATGCGTGCATGTGTGTGTGCGCGCTGCAGTGTCACAGTGTCAGTCCCTGTTAGTCCCATTCCGCTGGCCCATGGAAAGAGGACATTCTTTTCTGCAGTGTTACAGCCTTGTTAAACCCATTCCCCCCTGCTTCCTCCCCTGTTAAACCGAGGTTTTCTCACAGCCCCTTTCTTCAACCATTCCCCCTCCTCTAATTCTCCAGGCAGTGAAAGACAGTCAGTCACCTGCCATTCAGACTCAAAGGAGCACAATGGCTGATTGGTGTAAATTAAAAGTACCCCCCGAGGCTACTTTTGATTGAGTGTGTTTGCATACTTCATCTCTACATCAGTTGCTTTGCTCAGCTGGGGCTTTGAGTGTCAAACGGAAAAGATAAAGTGGATTTTTTTCCCTCTTCTCTTTGTTCCTCATAAATCTTTTTTACTGAAACTGGCCTCCAAAATGGCCGCCAGTTGCCAAGAAGCTGCCCTTATTTCCCAGTCAGCTGCTGCCACCGGCCCTACAGCCAGTATGTTTTGACACACTGGGTGGGGAGTATGTGTGTTGTAGAAAAGGGGTGTTATGGTTCTGGCTTGTGTCTCTCTCCACATCCGTCACAATGGCTGCCAAAATCCCCATGACCTCATTCTCATTAGCACTGCTTCAAGTACAAAGAGCCAGGCTGGGGCTCATCGGCGAGGAGCACTGGTCCTGAATGAATTTTTAAAAAGGGTTGGAGATTTGTTGGTCGCTGCGGAAAGCATCCACAAAGTCTCCTCGTGTGTAAACATGGCGGATAATTATGCGAGAGGGTCTGTCGACTTAGCGTGAGCTACAAATTAATTAAGCCGAACAGTGGACACTCACCAAATTGAAGAAGTAGTGCACCTTGGAGAAATGCAACTGTATGAAATGTTTTTAAGACGGTTTTCCCCCGTTCTAATTAATAAGCTGTAGCTTGAGGCTGGCAGCGGGGACGTTGAGTCAAGATTTGCAGACAAACAACTTAATAGGCGTATAAATCTATTGAATGCTGTGCTTTCTGTTTTGCCTTTTCAGACATCTCATTTAAGAAACTGTCTTACTGCAAAGTGATATAAAAAAAAATCAGACCTGCTACCTTCTCAGAGATTCTGTGTCATCCACAGTCTGAGCTGATGGTGTTGTACCTGTTCTTTCCACCATTTTCCTCATGCCTTTTTAGAATGACAAAATTTGGGCTGAAATAGTACGTGTGTTTCTAACCTTAGGAGTCAGTCAGGATGAAAAAGAAAAATCGTCAGGACTGCTGCCGGGTACAGAGAAGATAAAAGAGCAAAATGAAGGCTGATGAAAAGGTTCCCTTCTTGAAAATCTCCCACCCGGAGAAGGGATTATCTCTCAGGATATATCTCCATCTTCAAGGCTCCTCAGTTTCTATCTTTATCTATCTTTCTTTGTGGGGGGGAATCTCCACATTTCCCGCCGGTCTCTATCTGATTTAATGCTTCATCATACGAAGCCTTACCTTTGGGCTGAGATCCATCTTGGCAGGAAGTGAGAGACGGACCCTTGTGTGAACTCCCACTGAGCACCTCTTCCTCGTGACCTGTGACCCTGCGAACGCACGCCAAGTCTGCAGTGTGAAGCACGGCGGCGTCCTCTGCGTGTGGAGAGGGAAATAGCAGAGAAACGACACTTTCTACAGGAAGGAAAATGAGCAAAACACTGTGGGGAATTTTTGGCGGGAACACCCTTATTATGCGGGCGACACTCACTGTGTGAAATGGTAATTTGCTTCAATTAGCCCATTGGCACCTGCACAACACGTTTGTCCCAACAGTGCCACCTCCATTACTGCCATGACGATTCCTTATCTGTCAGGCAGATGGGCTTATATTGAGATAGATATGGGGATGGGATCCATGATGTTAATGATGCCGAAAGGGGGTGAAGACCTTCCTCAGATCCATGTTATGGTATGATGGCGTGGGGTGGGAAAACATCTGTATTAAACGACTGGAAGGGAGAGGGGTGGTGCAAATGCTAGAAGATTGCCTCCTTGTTGTCACCAGCTGCAGAAAAATAGTTTTACAATAGTATTGATATGCAGATGAATTTCCCTCACACCACAGGGAAGAGTGTAACAAATAAGTCAGGGCTGTTTCGCTCCACTGTGGACTGGAAACGCACGCACATTAACTGTTTTTTCCCCACCGCCGCCCTGCCTCATATTCCCATATTTTGCTCTGCTCGGGCCCATTGTCGAAGACGTCCTCCGCTTGCTTTTCCAATTTGCTACACATTTCGCCGGGCGAGATAGAGCCCCATGTCAGGGCGCAAATCATCCCAGTGTGTTGGGAGAAATTGAATTTCCCTGAATACGTGATTGGCTGTGATGTGGTCTCCAGCATGGCGTGGCGGCTAATCCTCCGAGGTGGTGGCGGCGGTGGTGTGTGAACCGGGTCGCAACAGCTGCAAAGGCAAGCATACACAGACGCATACACACACACACGCACACACATGCCATCACACCCAACACACTCACACAGGCAGGACACACCCATGTGATGACATGCTCATGAGAAAGGGAACCCCAGAGAGTCTCAGTCACACACTCGCAGCAGGTCGCCCCTCGCAGCCTGTTTTTGTGTGACTTCAGAGCATGCTGCGCGCACATGTCGGCGTAATTACAACCTGCTGTGTGTGTGTGTGTGTGTGTGTGTGTGTGTGTGTGTGTGTGTGTGTGTGTTGTGTTGTGTTGTGTTTATGAGTGTTCCTGTCTGCTTGAATTTGTACTGTATGCTGTTGCCCTCTCTCTATGCACTGTATGCTGTTACCCTCTCTCCACAGTTGCATTTACAGACCACTTGTGTGTAACACCACAAAACTCCAGTATCATGCCTGTCATCAGCCCTCATGCTAAGAGCCTCTTGAATTCAGCCCCGTCTGTCTTTTTCACAAAGGACGCCATCATTTCCTTTGTTACCCATGCTCCACTGCAGTGAGCCGATATAATTTTCCCATGTATTTCAGGAAACAGTAATGAGTGTATATCCAGATGCCTATGGGCTCGTCTCCCATGTCAGACAATGGCTGGTGGATGAGGCTCTCAAAACACAAGTGCATATGATTGCACATGCGCACACACTCCTCTCAAGACACACACCTACTTTAGCAGACACAGAAACAATGAACATACAAACACACACACGCCCAGTTTGTTGGTTTGTAATACTGTTTGTGCTGTCAGGCTCCAAGGATCTCTCTTCAGACAAACATTGAGGCTTACAGACGAGCAGTTACCATAGCGTTCATTTCATTACTCCAATAAAAGTGAAAATATTTCAGTCAGATTTTAACTGGAGTAAAAGTGCTGGAGTACTTGCAATACTGAAGAATTCAAAAGTACCTTTTTTGTATGTCAACACATTGTTGTATTGTTCCATTTACAGAACCTGATGACTCTGAATACTTGCACTACCTGTAGAAACTGTAGAATATGATACAAAGTCTATAGAAATGGCCTTCAATGTTCATGTTTCCTTTTTTTAAAGCGGTGATGAGATTTGGTCGTGGAGAATCTTCTGCCACACCTTCATCTAACATCTCCATCGTTAGGACACTGACGGGTTCAGACATGACTGACAGCGGAGGAGTTGGCTGTGATTGGTTTTTCTCCTGTGATGAACACAGTGTATGGTCTATCACATTTTCAAAATAAAATAAAACTAAAAAGACTTAAGCTCTGCTTCAAAGTAAGAGTACTTCATAGAAGAGTCAAAAATACAATATTTGTGTTTTAAGTGTAGTGGAGTAAAAGTCAGAAGTTTAATAAAAAAAAAATACTCAAGTACAGATACTGGAAAAATATACTTAAGTACAGTACTCAAGTAAATATACTTCATCACTGTCCACCCCTGACCACTGCTACCTGAGCTGCCAATGACTGAACCTTTTTTTTTTTTTTTAACTTGCGTTCAACTATGGCACCAAGGAAAGCGATGCAGGCACAGGTGTCACATTAAAAAAAAAAAAAAACCCAAGGCATCTCTGAACCATTAATATCACCATCACCATATACCTAATATTAAGGTGATCAGTCAAAACAACCACTTTATCACCACAAAAGAACAGTTAAAGAAACTAACACCAACCAAGTCAAATCATTATCAACAACACAGAACACAGAAAATTAAGATTGTGTTACACACTCTCCATGTACAAACTTTGGCTATTTGATCCAAATACATAAACAGTATACAGCTATAAATACAGGCTCAATCACTGCAAGTGTTTGTGCCTTGGTTTCTCTCCAATCAACATGATGTTTTACTGGTTGTTTATTCGTTTGGATATTTGAGCGTCACCAGGCCGAGTGATGAATGAGGAAAATTAGTTTTCACATTCATCCGCTGGAGGGAAAGTCTCTCAGTGCACAAAGTTTAGCTTGCAGTTAAAAGTCACTGCTTTGACACCATGTCGCATCCTCTGATTATCTGGATCTGACTGCATTCATCAGGATGATATTACTATTCTCCTGACATGTTCACCCCAGAGTTTAATTTCTTCGGGAGCTAATTTTACTTCTATCTGAGAACTATGAATTATACCTTATGCCTCTTCACCAGCAGTAAACAAACATGTCAATTAAAAAAACTGCAACTGAGCAACATTAGCATAAAAGTGATTTTCCAGCTGAGGAAAGAGTTTATTAGCTCTCTTACATTTGGCCCAGAGCGACGCCAAGCGCAACACAAATGTATCTTTGCTAGTTCCAGACTGACTCAGTTGTCATTTTCCCGTCCAGCTCACATGTTGTTTAAATAGCAAATGCACTTGTGCTCGTCTGAGCGCCCATGGGCGTTTTGGTCTCAAAATGGGGTGTGGTCAGACGTGTTGTTTGGCAGTTTGGCAGATTGGCAGAAAGCGTTTGCGTGATTGACGAACAAAAACGGAAATCAGTATTGCAGTATTTCACTGATATTTGCGAGGATAAATAAACCTGAAACCTTGTCTGTACAGAGAGAGAAAGATTTAACATTAGCACAACCGCTAACACTGTGTCAGCCACTGCCAGTTACAAGCTAACAAACAACATAAACAAGTAAAAGATGCTAACTGCGCTAACCGTTCTGACCCGTCTGCTAGTCTCTGGTTCTGGTCTCAACAGACTTCTCATCTGAGTCTGGGTCTGACTGAGGCTCAGACATGTGGCTGAGTCTCTCTGATGTTTCCTCCTCTAACCATCATGATACTTTCTGCTCTTTCACCTGTCGACCTGGAGCCAGCAGGTGGTGGGCGGGGCTAAAGGCCTGATCCAGATTTGTCAATCAGGAAGTTAGATGAGCTTCAGACCCAGTTTTTTGATTCTTTGTAGTTTGTCTGTAGGAAAACCATGTTAAACAAAATATTAATCATAAGAGGATTTTTACACAGTTTAAAACATGTCTGGAGATTGCACTCTGACTAGTTTATTGCATGTTATGCTGAAAACACACCAATGATTAATTAACCTTTTTTTTTCCCACCGTTAGACCAGCAAAAGTTGATGTTGACACGTCCTAAATGCACTTGCTTCCATGTGCTTAGATCGTTTAAACAAATGCCCAAGCCTTACACTTTTAAACTGTATTAAACATGTCATATTGTAACCATTTCTTCTACTTTAAACTGCAATCTGTTCTATTAAGCTACATGATGATGAGGTTAGACTGGGGGATAGAAACAATGTAGCATATGGCACAGGTTGTTGGTAGGGCTGGATGTAACTGGTGGCCCAGCTGCCGCAGCAGTAGTTTGCCATCTAAAAGGATCTTTAGTGTTTTCTCCTTTCTGCAGGTGCGTTGACACGTCTACCCAGTGAGCATAAATCACACTCGCTCTACTATAATCTCCCGCTCGTTTTTTCCTAGTTAAGCAAATCTTTTGAAGTCTCTTCCTCAGGGGTTAAAACAGACATCTGGTTCTTGCCAGATTTAATATGTATGAAGCTCTCCATGTTGCTGCAGTTAGCTCTCCTTCACCATCACCCAGAGCAGCTTCAAATGCCACTCATCGTGCTTGAGGGGTAAACTGACCGTTTGCCCATGGGCACGTTGTTTACCAATGTTTTTTTTTTTTTTTTTTTTTTTTTTTTTGGATAGACCAGAATACTAAAGCAAAATGAAGGATGATGGTTCCCTCTTGTTTTGAAATTTTAATATGAATATATCAGGTGCAGCCCCATGAATCATTTCTCATATGGTAATGTTGATGTGAACACATCTTTGTGCCTGATAAATCCAAACCATCCGTTTGTGGTGTAGTGCTTATTTCATAAATAGCCACCTTTTGGAAAATATACACATCCATATAGTTTTCTAACCTCTTCCTGTCTTAAAACAGGGCACAGCTGTGTGTCATTTCAGGCCACAATACTAAGAAAACCCTGCAGATGTAGCATTTCTTTGCCGGGATTTTTCCTCTCATTTCTATCATGTGAAGTGAACCTCAGCCAGGGTGAACCTGATTATACAGTATTTCCACAGCGAAGCCAGTTAAAGAAGTTTGAAAAAAAGTCAGTGTCACTGTGTTTGTGTGTTCATTGCTCAGTGGTAATTGGACTTGATTGGCTGAGTGGACGGTCAGAGGAAACTATCCAGCCCTGGGAACTCCAAAAACCAATTCTACACTGAAAATGAACTCGCCTTAGCAAAACCCACATAATATCCTATCATTATCATTCCACTAGCATTTAAAAACATTAGTAGCAGAAGAAAACTCCAAACAGGACATTCCATATCATTTTGGATTTTGCAAAACCACCCAGTGCTTATATCTCTTACTGATCGCTGTGAAGTTACACTTTCATCTGCTCTGTTCCTCATAGATTTCTCACTCCCCTCCTCCTATCTCAAGCTTTTTCCTGTAGTTGGTTTTGTGCCGTGTACCCAGCTGGACAATGGCATGTAACCTGGCACGTCTGGGAGACCAGAGGGAAAGACAAAAACAGAAAAAGGCATACAGTGAGAGAGAGGCAGTTAAAGAGCCGTAGGAGATTTCAGCGATGCCCAAACACAGAAGAAGAGAGGGCTGTTAATCTGATAATGGCTCCTGGGCAGAATGACTCCTCCTGGCCTGCATTGTGGCTTCACACACACTCATCTATCAGGCCTAGACTCTTCTGTAATTACATATTCTTCATGTGGATACAACGAGGGAGAACTTGGTGCATGGGAGAGAGCACTGAGGTGTGCCTGATTGGAAACTAAGAATAAAAAAAAAAAAAAAAAAAGGCTGTTTTTCCTCTGAAGACATTTAGATAAGAGAGAGAGGGGGAGGATAGAGAGGGAGAGACAAAGAGGGTGAGTTAGGTACTTAGGTAACCAGCGTTTTGCATCTGCACAGAGATAAGACAGGGCAGGATGTCAGAGGTGGCTTTCAGATGACCTTTTCCTCCTGCTGAGCTGGATTCATTCAGTTTCTCATGTGTCCTTCACTTTGTCAGCAGGGCCTTAGGTTAACTCGAACATTTTTCGTCTAGTTTTATTTTCACAATTATGGTTCCCTAGAATTTTTTGACGAAACAGTCAACGCTGTAGCTTATAGCTAGATAGAATAACACTTGAGTTGCGTTGTGTTGTTATTTGCAGCTAATATAGCCTGGAGCCTGCAGCAGAGATGATGAATGGGCTACAGAGGTCCATTAAATGTCCCTTATTTTCCCCTTCTCCTGTGTTTTATTTGAAGTGTTGAGCCATATAAAGATCCATTTGTGGTTTTAAGAACCAAAAACCATCTCAGTGTAGTTTTACATCTCCTCTCTCAGGATTCTTTTTGGAGCTCTAGGAACGACAGGTCGGTGAGCCAATCAGAAGAGAGGAGGCTTTGAGCCTCTCTTTGATACTTTCACAGTATTAATTTAGAACCTAGACCTGCTTTATAATCAAACAACACACGGACATCTACCTTTATACTATATGAAACCTTTAAGATA
This sequence comes from Seriola dumerili, assembly GCF_002260705.1. NCBI lineage: Eukaryota > Metazoa > Chordata > Actinopteri > Carangiformes > Carangidae > Seriola > Seriola dumerili. The sequence goes on along the minus strand of NW_019174422.1, from coordinate 506,015 downwards.
ATTTCTTTCTTTCTAACTCCAAACCCTCAGGTTTTGTTATTTACAAACTTATTGTATTCAGACCTTACTGGCAGTGACCTCACTTAAGGGCATTTATCAGACTTTGTTCATGGCTACCTCTGGAGCCACAAAGGGCTTAAACAACTTTTTCACTTATACATCAGTTCTCCCCAGCACCTGCAAACAAGGTTCCTCTTTAAGGAATAATAAAGCTTCATTAAAGTGCAAATTGAAGGTCAAGCTGAAACATTTTCAACTTGCATGGACGTGTCTTGCCATAATGTTCGCATCTACTTTCCATCTTTCTGTTGGCTGTGTATGCAATTGTGCCACCTCTAAAATTCACCCTGTGTCCGGTCTTAAAACACCTTAAGAATCTGTTGTCTGAGAATTTCAAACTGAGGGTGTTAAGACAACAAAACACCCATGTTTGTTGTTATCCAGCTGTTATCTAGCTGTCATATATCCCAGCTTTGATGCTTCTTGTTGCAACAGTTAATATTAATTCCCAATACTCACATTCTGGCTACCATACTTCTGTCTGTATGGGTCCTCCAGTATGTGTAACACAGGACATGATACTACAGAACACAGCCGGTGTCTGTTGCCCTACAGAGTCAGATTCTCACATCTTCACCTTTTAATCAGTTGTTCAGACACAGGTGAACAGGGAAGACGAAGGAGTGCTGGGAGTCTGACTGTATCCATTGGCTTTACTGTCTTGTACATGCTGTGTATGGGTCCCATGACCAGTGGTGCTCTCTCAGGCGATGCTGAATTCCAGGCCGGGCAGGCAGGAAGTCCACTAATCGAATTTTGCTCAGTTTCTGTGACCCTCGTTTGCTCTGGCCTTCTCTTATGTGCTTGTGCCTTCCATGTGAACCCTCTCAGTCCAGTGGTGCTGGTCTACTTTTACAGCCATAGCCATTTCTCAGAATGAGCTGTTGTGCAGAACTTTGTATATTGACCAATAAATTGCAGCACGTCTTAGAGAACACTGAATCCTCTTTGTGCAGTTGTCAACTGGGGTTATTCAGCTTGACAGACCACAAAAACCTGTTCACCTCTGCGGGGGATGTGACCCCAGAGGTGGAGAGGTGGTGGACTGCCTGGAATATCAATCACAAGTTCTGTCGTGACACACCTTTCAAACAAGGCCTTCAGAAGTCGTGATCAGACTGTGTATGAAAACAGCAAAGATAGGACTGTTTGTGTCTGACATTCACCTTCCCTGTAATTTTCTACATGCACATTAAGCAATTCGTCCTCAGATTGTTTTGCTCTGCAGTGAAAATGATATTTGTGGAGGGACAAAAGAAGCAGCCAAGCAGCTGTGGAAGTTGATGTGATGTCGTGTAAAGGGTTTTGTGAGTCACACAGGAGAGGGAGAAGCAGATTGTGTTTTTGAACGGAAATCTGCGAAGGCTGACTGTCCTCGCTTCATCCAGGTGTATTGGTTGAATCAACTTTGCTGAAAAATAAATGCAAAATTTCTCCTCAATGACGTCTTGAGATCTTGAGAAAGCAGAATGGGGGTCGTCTGCGAGTAGTACCCGAGTGCGCCTATGATTTATGGCTCATTTCAAAGGTTATGTAACCACTGTTCCTACTGGGGCAAGTTTACATGCTATTAGTTAGATTATCAATGTTAGATTGACTTTATATTAGGGCTGGGACGATTATCCGACGTAATCGATGTTGTCGATTATAAAAATTATTTGACGTGGAATTTTAGTGTCGGCGCGTTGTGTAAAACCACACAGGGCAAATGTTCATAGAACAAAACCGGAACTTTCTAATGGGACCGTTTATATCCATCGTCTTTGGTTTACCCGGATACAAGTGCAGTGCAGGGGCTGGGACAACGCGGTGATGTAATTGAAGTCATTGACTACGTGAATGATTTGCGTCTGTGTAATCTATTTGAACAACATGGCGGCGTCTACCAGCAGTACGACGGAGCGTGTGGAGCAACACGCAGCAAAAAAGGCTTGCACACGGTCCTCCAAAGTTTGGGAATACTTTAATCTTGACACCAACAGTGCGGTAGTCTGCAGACTCTGCAAAGTGCATCTTCATTTGTGTGTGTTGGATGGGGCAAATTGTTATATTAAATGACTAACTGGAAAATAATTGCAATAAAATTACTGTTAGGTTAATAAAAAAAATAATCGTTAGATTAGTCGAATAATCGAAAAATAATCGCTAGATTAATCATTTAAAGAATAATCGTTTGGGACAGCCCTACTTTATATATTATATTACAAGCAAACTTTGTGATTTTTTTTGCTTCTTTGTGAAACATTGTGGATGCTGCACAAGTCTTAGTTTAATAGTTTCAAGTTTCTTTGCAAATGCATCACAAATAAAGAAACCAGCAGAAGTGAGCCCAGTCCTGGACCACACATGCTGCTCACTGTGCCCCCCGAATGACAGGCACCAGCCCACTGAATATTGATAGGCAACAAAAATCTGTCCAATTTAATGGTGAATCCTTCTTAAATCTGCCTTTTCTCTTCTTTCTCTCTCCCCCTTTTGCCCCGGTGCAGTTTCTCCACGTTATCCATCAATTCAAGTTAAAAGCCCTCTGCAGTCATGTCATTGCAACTTCATGATATTGCAGCGGCACCAATAATTAAAATAAAATTTAAATAAGGGAAACGCTGTTTTTTATTTGAAATGTCAGTTTATGCTTTCAGATTTATCAATCAACTCGCTGAATTTTTGTTTCTTGTGAACCTATGGATTTATGTTTGCTTTACTATAATTACAATCACCTAGTGACTGAAGAGTTGTTCATTTAGCACAGGGCTGAGTGATCAGGGGAACACACCAGATGCACAGATGCTCATCAAGCTTATCAAGTGTGAAAACACAGCTACAGCTGGAGCTTTCTTGGTCATTGTCCATCAGCTATTCAGAGGTCTGTTTTCTTCGGGGGCTTGACGGTAAAGACGCATCAAATGTGACGATGCTGTCAACACCTCTCACAATCAGCAAGTTAGTCGAGCTGTAATGTTTGCTTTCATGTAGTTCAAAATGAAGAGTGGGGCCGTGGCTAGAATTTACAATACAAGTCCCCGAACTGCCATATAACATCTTGACCATACAACAACAAAGCAGTCAAATTTAAATGTACTGTCTCAATATACTGGAGTCTGACTGTAATATTAACAAATTGTTACTTTTTAATTATAGAATATAAAGCCTTCAAGTCAATTCCAGGGACATCTTTATGGGTTTTGCTACGGCCCTGTTCACAAGTTAAACAGGAAGTGCTTCAGAGTGGAGTTTTATGTCTGTGGAAAAATAATAGGCTACATATTATTAGCATGTCAGAGCTCAGGTGTGATTGTTTATTATGGCATAATTTTTCAACCCTTCCAGGTCACAGTTCGTTCATCTAAATTCTGCCCTCTATGCTGTGATCAAGTTGTGCTCCTCATGAAGGATCTGGCTTCACTGTACCTAGTGTGCAGTGTGTCTTTATTCTTAATTCGTGGAACTTTACCATGGTCATGTGTTGCATTCTCATAGTTGTTGATCCCACAGTATTTATATTGGGGCACAAATCCTGACAGCTGTGAATCATGTTACAGAAGCAGATGGGGGGTGAGAAGTGTATCTGACTGAGCCCTAACACCCCATCTGTTAATATTTGCTACATCCATCCATCTTTTCCCTAATAAACCTTTTAGTATCACAGAATCTGAGAGGTCTCCAATTATAACACTGGGTCCTCACAGTTTACAAATGAAGCACTTCCTGTAAATTATTATTATTACTATTTTTATATTTGGCGAATGAACAATTCAGATAATAAAAGTCTCAAAGCATTGCATGCAGAATAGTTCCGCCCATTATTGAAATCTTGTGCTGTTGTTTATTTACGGGGAACCTAATTAAAACATGCTAATTGCTATGTGGTTATAGCAACTCCTCCTGGTTTATTTTTTCAGCTTAAATTTAAGGTTAGGGCAGGGGAGGGTTAGGTTTAGGGTAAGCGTTAGACACATTAAGGTAGTCAGTTTAGGGTCTCTGACCCAGACTAGACCTCTGTGGCAGGATATAGAATTTCCTTCTATGAAATATATGTTCATGTAAAATAAAAAGGCATATACATATATGCAAAACTTATATATGAAACCTATTAGAAATTGCAACAATTTAATATATATTGACATATATGTTTAGCCCATACAAATATGTATGTATGTACAGTATGTATGTTTATATTGCAGACATATGTTACATCAATATATAGCCATCCCCAAGCCTGCCATTATATGTTGATATTATATAGGTTCCACATATGTGTAGATATATATAGATATGTTTAGAGTTAATGAGAAATATTTGCTGTGTATTTTGTGGTTTGTAGCAAACATTATACCCCTCACACTGCACTGGGGGTGCAGTTTATTAGCATAACAAGAACAACGAAGCACTGCACCTCCAGGGAGGTCATTATCTGTACAACTCACTTCACTCATGGTGTAACATGCCTTTTCCATAAAGGGACTGTAAGCTACCAGAGATGTTGCAGAGTTGTTGTCATCACGCACAGAGAATATTATCTACTCAACCTATGTCGGTAAATCCGCATCAGAGCATGCCGGTTTAGGGTTCCACCCACTAACCCTAACTCCACCCACTTACATGCTACAATATATAAGCATATAGAATTTTTATATGTCTGTTGTTTTAATGAACTTGCATATATAAATTAAATGTATATGGACATATATGGTTGTATCATGTTATTCCATATAAAAATGTATCATATAGATTTTTTAATATATGTACATATTCAAAATTTACTATGGGAATTGCAGATATGTTCTAACTTGCATCTTCATATATCCAGAGAATGTATATGTGTGATAATAATATATCCCCAATAGGTGACATATATGACAACATCACTTTTGATGTAGGGAGATATATTGCATTTCTGTATGGGATGGTTCATACAGAGGTCAATGTGGCATTGTTTAGGGTGTGCACATAGGGGGTTGGTTTAGGAAAGGAGAGGGGTGGTGGCAGCTGCCATCACCCAAAACAAGGCAGCTTCAATCCCCCGTCACAAGCTGCCCTTCAGACAATGGCTCTTTGTGGAAGCTGAAATGGGTCTACCTTTTAAGCCTACCTGTCCGGTAACACCTTTAATTAGTGTGGCTGACCTTGGGGGCCACTGGTAATTATAACTGCACTGAGCTGTGATGATAGCACCTGTGGAGTGACCCGCAAAAATGCTTTCAGTGGCCCTTCGAGGTTGGATTGAGGGGGGATTCCTCAATGGATTTAGATGCTAAAATTGTCTTGATTACAAGTTGTGTAATGTGTTTTTTGTAAAATGACTGTTTTGTTCACAAATTTGAGACCTAGTGTTCCCTGCGCCTGTTATGTGAAAACCCCCAAAGTGCAAAAAACTGTAGGCTCACAGTCTATTCACTGTCTTTATTGTATTCTCAATGTGTGCTGCCTATGTGGGTGGAAACTTTTCCTGCATCTCCTTTTGTCTTCTGGGTACTCCGTCTTCCCCCTCAAACGCCAACCTACAGCTCTCAGGAGTGTCATCACTCCTCTCCTGTAACTTCACACCCAAGCAGAAAAGCACCCATTCACACCCATGCAGAGTTATACATAAAGTCCCCTGCTCTTTCTTTTTCATATAAGGTATCACCATAGAAACTACAATTCCTGCCGGTGTATACGGGGTAATTTTGTCCGTGCCTTGTCCTTTGTTCTTCGTTCTGTAGCAGTGTCCAGCAGCAAACCCCAAAAACAAGCATCTGTTTGAGTGTGGAAGCATTTGAATACCTCCTGTTTGATCCTGACAGTGATTACAAGTTGTTGTGGGCCGAGGCTTGTGAATCCAACCATGAGACGTTTGTGTCGTGTCCTTGCTGTGTGTGTTTGCCAGTGAGAAAGCGACTAAGTGCATGTGAATGATACTGTATCCTCCCCATGCATGTGAATGGAGAAATTGTTTAGTTGTTCAATGTGTTCACCTGAAGGGGAAAACTGGAATATAGCACCAGTCAACTGTGACAATTGAAGAAAATGAAAAAGACGAGAGCGAGCGAGAGAGAGGAGGACGTGGAAAAAAAAAGGGGGGGGGGGGGAATATCTGACGTGAATAATACACCTGCATTTCAAAAGAGGCAACACTACCTGCCGAGACAGTCCTGGTGATACTCCAACAGTATGAATATGCTAATAGGAATTAGTGTATGCAGTTGCAGCTCGTGTGTGGATGTTAAATATATCAGGTTGTGCGAAACAATAGAATGTGCAAACAGTGAAACCGTGTCAGACCTCAGCGAATGAGGAATCTTTCACTCCAGTCATCAGAAACAGATATAAAAGCTGTCACTACACAAACATGGAGGTATACAGGGATGATTTATTACTAGAGGAAGGGAGCGCGAGCAAGTGTCTTCAACCGAATTCCATTTTCGACATGCTCTTTCTATATACACAGAGCATGGAGGTATGGGGGGGGGCATAGTTTTACGACATCCCACACCGTCCGTCCCTTCATAAAATTCTCCATGAGGGACATGCATATGGGTGTTATGAGGCGTTGGGTTCTCCAGATGCCGACAGTTCCCATGGACTCTCTAGTTAGATCTTCGAGGCTTAATAATGAAGCTAATGACTGTCACTAGTGTTTGATTAACTCCCTGCCCTGTTAGCCTGGGGGCTCAGGTGTACTGGCTGTAATTAACACATGGTAATTAATTTACTGAGGAGCTTGGAAGAGGATAAGGGTGCCCCAGAGGTTAAAAAAGCACTTGTTACAGGAGATGGAATGAGCCACATTTGCAGAGCTTGACTGCGAGTCCGGAGAAAAGGGATGCTGTCGAATTCCGGCAGATTAATCCCTTTAAACCGTAACATCGCTCGCAGTGTATCCAACCCTGCGTCTCATCTCTGGAGGAACTCACCACTGCTGCTTTGCATTCACAGTCACATTCACAGAAGGAATTAATTTTGACCGAGAAGTTTTCCAAATGTGTTCGGTCAGCCTCTGAGTCTCTGACTGCATTTAATATCAGGAGTCTGTGTTGGGAAATAGTACATGCTGAAAAGTCATTTCGTTAAGTCCCAAATGACAGTATGTCTTCGATACAATGCAATTGGTTTAAAGCATTTTGTTAAATTAGGTGACATCATGATACTTGTAGAGAATTACACCTTATTTCAGTCACTTGAAGCGTGAAATTATCTCGCCCCCGCTGGCAGGTTTTCGTAGAAAAACAAGAAGCCTTTTTTTTTTTTTTCTCTTTAAGTTTCAGTTCAAGTCTAAATTACTTGTTGGCACGGACATTATTTGCAGTGATGCTACCTGCCCTCTCACTTAGAGACTCCATGAAGCAGCTGGGTGTCATTACTGCAGGGCTCGACTCTGGACCTGCTTATCTTCAGGTCACGACAATAACCTTTACGAGGCGTAAGAGCTGACGGTCGAAGGTTATCGCCAATTCAGTGGCTTCTCTTCCTTTTTACGCTGTAAATGATTCTGCCCTTGTCGCAGTGTGTTAAAAATGTTGAAAGGCAAAGAGTCAGTTCCTCTACATGACGGAGGGGGGTGGGGGGGGGAGGTGGGGGGTGGGGCAGTGAAGGAACTGACTCCACAGTGTTGTGTATGTTCAGAGGTTTATCTCGATGTCTCTTTGCCTGGCAGATGTGTGTCTATGTGTGGTGGGAGAATTAAGCAGATAATGCCGTGAACATTTCAATAGAAGAGAAGTTATATGGAGAACTGAATTGATAGGGAGGCATTAATGTGTGAGCTCTGTACCGTCGCTCTCTGCAGTCATACAGACTGGGTGTTCCTGCTCGGTCTACCGTATATCTATCTCGTGCTCATCCTTTCGCTTTCTATCTCTTTGTCCACCCTTTCTATTTTCCTCTGAACCATCTCTCCTCCTCTCCCCTAGCTCTCTTTTGCCTCTTTTCATTCCTCACTGACTCTCCTTCCCGTTGAGCTCTTTTCTAGCAGAGAATCTCTTCATCACCTTGCTGATCTCGTCATTCACCATTTCTTCTTCTTACTTCCTCTTTCCCCTTCCTCGTGAGTCTTCTCCTGTTTTCACATGTCACTATCCTCACTTTTCTTTCTCTATTATCAGAGACACACACACCCAAGTCATCCACAAGCATTATACACACACACACACACACACACACACACACAAACACAAACACACACTCAGTCTGCTGTGGATAGATAAGAGGTGTGCAGCGATTAGCCCAGGGAGTGTTGTCTTAAGCGGGGGGCAATATGAAAGAGGATATAGAAGGAAACAGTGAGTCCACACCATTAGCACTACTGATAGCCACCTCAGCTAACACAGGTTTATGTAGACCATTGCTGATAACCACCTCAGCTAACACACAGAGGGGTCGGTGTGTGATAGCAGACACCTGTTTAATGTATCTCTTTAGGCATAGCCAACACAGAATAGCTTCCATTTCAGCAGATTGTCTCTGTCTATACTGCTACTGTAGGTAGACACAGGTGAAGCAGATTTATGGTAAGAGAAAACCATTAACCTTTCGGATTCATTAGATTATGTGATAATAGAACAATAATTGCCTTTAAAAAGTACATTATTTTGGACAGAAAGCCAACCACATAGAACTGTCTGATTCTCAATTTGTCAGCATCCAAGTGTTTATAGGGGAGTTGACCTTTATTTCTAATGTTAAGGCAATTTGATGCCACTCTGTGCTGCCTGCATAGTTTTAGCAACTGACAGTGAAAATGCACTGTGTGTGGAATATATGCAGTCAAGTCTATAGCTCTTAAGAAACACGTGGTGTTTTTTGCTCTTTGGTCAATAAATAGTCATTCCATTCCATTCCATCCTGCAGAATACTGAACAGCATGTCAGAGTTTAAAAAGAAGACATCAAAGGTGGACAAAAGGAAACCAAACTCATAAGTAGACCTGAGGGCCATACATCCATCTGGTCGATGAGTGCAACTAGCATCAAAGTCCTCTTACTCATCGGGTGTTATATTTAAGCAGCAACCCCGAAATAATCAGCTCTGACAAATCTCCCACAGTGTCGCTGAAAGAAAAATGTTACCAAGCTTCTGTGGTGGAATAAAAGATCATGAATTCCCTGATCCAGCACCTTGAGACATGACTGTCTTCACTAAGTGTTCTATGAATGCATAATGCCTGAGTGATTTCCTTCCCTCTCTAGCTCCAACTCCACATAGACCCTCATATAATTTCAAAACCACTTTTTAGTGCATTTATCCTTGTTAAAAATCAAGAATGAAGGCTATAGCAATCTAACTTGAATGTGTTGATGAGTAGTACTTTACATGTTCAGGAGCTATGCCAAGTCTGATAAGTAGCCTCAAGTGATGTCACTTGAGTCAGCATTTGTTGAGGCTGAAGAAATTTGACAATGAAAAAAATATGGAGGTGTGGATTTAGATAGAAGTGAGCTTACCAGATCTCTGCCTGCTCATCTTTGCTTAATGCTAGTGGCTTTATACTACAGTAGCTGCTACTAGCATATTACAACCAATTCTGCAACAGAGTTGTTGTGGTTACTGTAGGCACCAGGTTTTGATGAGGAAGAAGACTATCTAAAAAAAACTGAATATCTCAGGTTGAATTGCATTGATTTTGATCCTTGTTTTTTAAACTGTCCATATTGTAAGTTTTAGGAGTACAATGCTAAAACAGTAGAGAGTGTTCTAAAGGAACTATTTTCAAGTTTTGCTATCACTACATAGCTAACGTTAGCATTAACAGCTGTCTAGAAGGAATGTTGCGAGTTCAGTATCAAACTTCATTCCTTGACATGCCAAAGGTGGAAAGCTACTCTCTTGTTTTGCTTCTATTTGGATCACTTCTCTTCTTCTACTGAAGTTAGCATGCTAACCACCGGCTGGACCGTCTTGTCACTTTCCGATACCGAGTCACTTTAGTGTCCAATCTTCCCCAAAGATGTAGTGCCGCTCAGAGAACATACTGTAAATGCAACAGTGGCTAAAGCCCTTGGCAAGACTGGTAGGTAAACAGCTGTTAATGCTAACATTGGCCCTGTAGTGCTTGCAAAACATGGAGCTCCTTTAATTGCTTTGCCAGCTGTAAGTACAACACCAAACATGATAAGTCTACACATCAGCAGTAGCACTGATAAAGATGTTCTGTATTTTGCTCAACACTTCATATGTTGGCAGGTGATATCTCAAGGTCGCGTTCAGTCGGAACAGCTCCAAACAATTCCCAGTGTTTGCCAGTTCTCTGCCCTCTACATGATACCGTCTGCTTCCCTAGACACACGAGTGTGGATAGAAGTTTCTCTTGTGTGTCTCACCACCTTGTGTGTGATTGTCTCTCTCAGATACAGATCAATACTCGTCTCTGTTATCAGACTCACAGTGGCACGCGTGTCTCTGTGTAGGCTGGTGTTTCGGAGCAGCCTCTACAGTTACACCAAAACATGTTGGAATATGTTTAGCTATGATAACTGTTATCTCAAATTCACAACTTCCTTCATGAGCTGCCTTCCTCTCAAGGCCTCCTGTAGTAGGACTTGCCAAACCCCACTTTGGTAAGTACTGGTCTTGGTGGTGGATCTGCCTCTAAGGTGTGCTTGTGTTTCATTGTGCTGTATCAGGGAAGCCAGCCAGCAAACTCTTTTCTCTCCATGCTTTTTATTCTATGCTTACAATCATGCACAATAATATGGCTTAACCATAGCATTGTGGGTAATTAAGTGCTCTCATTGTCTTTGTCTCTTTGGCGTGTTTCTTGAACAATACAATGCTACCGCCCATACAAAACCATATTACTTGGGTATTCATCAAAGTGCAGGCTGCCAAAATCATCCGCGTAGTGGAAAACATCCATCCTCCAGAGGAAGCCTTGGCAGGTGGCAGTGGTCCGATCCTACAGAGCCTGGAGGAGCAGCACATCCTGGGTGTAGGGAGCTGCCAACTCACTCTGTCTGCCTGTATCAGCTTCCAAAGCCTCGCATAGGTAACTGTAATTACCTGATTATTACGCAGTGAGTGGCCTGACTCCAGTTTCTCTTGTTTTTCTTTTTTAGACATTTTACAAATATTTTGGAGTATATCTCACTTATTTGATAAACCCTTAATGAAGTTGGAAGTCGCTTATTCCTTTATCTTGTCGTATTAATGCCATGGCCTAATAAGGACAAATGTATGAGAGAGGATCACACTCACCAAAGGGCCACAGGCCTCACTCGGACTAAATCCAAAGAGCACACGCTCCACCAGGTGAGCCACCGGGGCCCAAGACAGACACTCTCTTATTCAGTCTCTCTCACAGAGCACAGCCTCCGTCTGGATCCACAATAGTTTAGTCTTTATTTACTTCAACTCCAGAAAGTAACTGACTTTTATTAGAGGCAGGTCTTTATGTCTAACTCCCTCTGTTTGATATGTAGAGTTGGTCATAGTTGTTAGTACGAAGCCTCGTTAGTGATGACTTCTCTCTCTCCCTCCCTCTCTCCTGCTCTCTCTGCTCAGTGTGTCTTATGTTTGGTTATTCCTCTGCTTCCTTTAGTAATAATGATACATGTAATGAAGGTAGTTTATTCGCTGTAATGGAGGTGAGGCTCCTCTTCCCTGCAGTTCCCTAGCAGCCGAGAAACCAAAGCAGCTCAGTCAGTCAGTTAGTCAGTCAGTCAGGGTCATTCGAGATTATAGGACTGGCTTCACTGTTGCAGTCCAGCCAAAAATGCCAAACACAATTTCCTGGACCCCAATTTGACATGTTCAAACTGCTTGTGTTGTCTGACCAAAGCAGCAAAACATTACTCTTGAGAGGTTGGAAGGTCATTTTTTTTATCAATCTACAATAGCTCTCCTTGAGTTTTGGTCTTTAAGATGTGTTCCATTGAGAACTTTTTTGCTTGAGTAAAACACAGTAGCATCAAATTCTGGTGTTTAGTCATTGTGTAAAAGAAATCATTTGCCAGTTCTTTACCTGTCTGTTTATGATAATATAATAACACACTGTCACCACAGTAGGTGTGCTTGATGCAAATTGGCAAAAGGAAGGCACATAGTACTGATGAACACCCACTTTGGGACCATAACGCAGACAAAACCTCTTTTAGTACCAAGTCATTCATCTTCCAAAACATAGACAGTCTTGAGTAGTGCCAACTAACTCACTTCCTGCTCTGGGCTACTTGGCTTTGATGGCTGTCTCTGCTCCCAGTTGTCTGCTCCTGGTGCAATCTGCCCACAGCAAGAGTATGTGTGATCCTTAATCTGTCTTTTGCTGTATCGTTGGGACATTTGCCTATTATGTCTAGACTCCAGGAGGGATGGTGATGCGGCGTCTGTTTTCGGCGCAGTACAAAAGGGGGTTGATAGTGGTGTGTCTCGGGTGATATGGTTTGTGTCTGTCTAATAATGTCCTGTTTGACACGTTCTTTTTATGCTTCAAGATGATCAAGTCCCACAAGTCGGGATCAGAATGTTGATGTTCAGCAAACAGTGGGACAGCAGCTGAAGAGAGAGGGAGCGGGGTGGGGGGGCTGGGGGGGGGGGGGGGGGGTTGGGGGGGGGGGGGGGGGGGGGGGGGGGGTGATCAAAGTGAACATGTCCACCTTGCCTCCTCCACTTTCTTGGATTACTGTGGTGGCTCCACATCACGCATAGCAACAGCTGGGTCAATGGCAGCCGGTTCTGGGGAGGGGCGGGGGGACTCCTAAATGTGAAGGCATGCTGGGTATGTGGCACTGAGCGGTCTGAAGGAGTGTGAGACTCAGCAGCTCTCCTCCTTCCCACAATCCTTCACCTGGAGCTGTCCCATAAGGTTTACTCGGCTGAAACGCACACAGATGGACATTCCCGAATATAACATACAGTACATACATAAGCACAACATACATTCGACTTTACATCACCGTGAGATGGGACAGATGGTCAAAAGATCCTGTGTTGGGATGAAGATTATAGTTGTTGTTCTGGGGGAAAGTGATTTTCTTTTTTTCCCCCCACATTTTCCATGAAGCTGTGTTCAATAATATAACAGCACAGTGTGATGTATGCTCTCCAGTACGAGGGACAGACATGATGATATCATGGTCATGCTTCTTCGAGTATGGTGTTGATGAGGAATGTAAAACACGTAAGCCTCAACAGCTGAGCACACACTTATATACAGTATACTGTACCCACTGTACTATACTGTACACGCTGTATTCTGTGAACACAGTCATGTACAACACACTGTTCTTGAAGGATTTAGCACAGTTTGTCTGCATGTTTGCAGTATGAAAAGAGGGTTTCTGAAAGCTCCAATGTGCTGCGATTACCAAAGACACACACACACAAAAGATGAACACAAGTGGCTGAAATGTCTGAAATGTGCAGATCTGAACAGACAATGTGTGTTTTCTTCCTCAGGCAGCATTCAAACATTTATTGATTTTTTTTTTTTTTTTTTTTTTTTTTTTTTTTTTTTTGCACATCAGAAGCTGTAAGAAATGTTTTCAGTTTTGCGAGCAAGGGGCTTTCAACTTTCAATCAGTGGGGGTGGTCTCACAGTAATTTCAGATGCTTTTCTGGAGAAAACACTGAATATTTTTGTTGAAGTTTCCTATGTTTAAAGATATTTTATTGTGAAAAAAAATCCCTAGTTTCCAGTTGACTAGTTTTGACTAATCTGCATATGAACTGAAGTACAGAAAAGTCTGTATTTCATTACCGCACAACAGTATTGTAACAAATCTAATACGGCTGGATGTTAACTGTGATGAGTGACATGACTCAAGCAAATTTTTCTGTACTTGTATATTATCACATGGCACAAATGGAAACTAATGAATGGATGTGAAGTATGTGTGATTAGCTATAAACAAGCAAAAACATAATTTTTTAAGATGCTGGGTTAATAATAGTAACTATAAAAAAAACAAACTGTTTTTGCATATTTGAACCCATTTACTATATATATATGTGTGTGTATATATATATGTGTATATATATATGTGTGTGTATATATATATATATATATATATATATATATATATATATATATATATATATATATATATATATATATATATATATATATATATATATATATATATATATATATATATATAGAAAATGTGCACAGTTAAAGCTAGATCATATTCATTTGGATTACAACACAAACCGAACCCACATCATGTGTGTGCAAATATATAAATAAATCTGAGCTCATGCTGAGTTTTTTTTTTTTTTATAAATTTGAAATTAATTTATCATTTGACAAAACCAACTCCAGCTTATTTTACTGGCATTGAGATTCTATTCTATCTAATAGCTGTCATCTGAAGATTGTGATGAAAGTGTCTTTTTTTTTTTTTTCCCAAGCATTGACTCAACTATATTCACATTTATAGAATTTGAAACTCTTCAAGAACATACTGTAATACTGTGACAAACTCGGTGTCGGAGAGGCAGCTGAAACAGTCACAGAGCTGTTGTGAAGTCCAGTATCAAACTGCGTTAACATCATACGTCTTCAGGAACTGACTCCACAACACGTTCTGACATTTACCAGCTTTAAACAGCCCAGAAGGACACTGGTATGGGAAGCAGTCTTGCACAGTCTCACGTTCATGCACGACATACTGATGTAGCGAGACAGTGTGTGCATCAAGGTGAGGAGTTCTAGTGCAAGTCTCAGCTGCTTCGTGTTCAGCTGACTGAACAACGGAGGTGTTGGACATGTCAGGGTGCGGGAGGAGACAGGAGGTGGTGTTTCACTGAGATTCTGGATATTGTGAATGTGCACTCGGATATTAAAAGAACAGAGTATGTTAAACAATATATGTGGGTGTCAGATGCATGCATGTACGGTATGTGTGTGGTTGTGACTTTGTTCGACAGGCAGCTGTAGGGGGCTAATGAAAGGCAGCGGTACTGCAGTGCCAGTGCTGGACTGTGAGGGCTCATCTCTAAATGAACATGGATCTGAGCTGGGGAGCTGGTAGAGAGGGAGATGTTCCCCCTCAGGCACTGACAGAAGTATCGAGCTCTGAAAGGTCAGGTTTACACAAACCTGCATGTCAGGAAAACAACAGTTTGTTTTTCTGACATGTGGCACCGTGGATGCGGAAAGAGAGGATGATTGGTTGATGTGTATTCATGGATGTGACTTTTTGTTTTGTACAGTCAAGTATGTAAATGTGTTCTTTCATATTTTCAGTAAGGTGTTATGGCAGCGCGTGCACACACACACACACACACACACACACACACACACACACACACACTGTCCCAGTCACACACCATAATCTGACTTTGTAGTTAGGAATCTGTCAACAGATTCATCCTTCTTGGTTTGAATTTATATATGTGACCCCTCTGCAGTATAGACTGATGTAATCAGGGACACTCAGTAAAAGAACACACATACACACACACACACACACACACTATAGGAAGTAAAAAAGGGTCACAGAGGATGAGAAGCACTCATGTGATTATTTTCTGAAAGTCCATGTCTATGTGAATCTGTGTGTGTGATTAGTGCAACTCAGCCATGCAGATGCACATGCATGTGTACGTACGTCTGTGCATATAAACCAGCTGTTTATCCAGATGTGGACACATTAACAGTCCACTATGATTCATTATTGTTTCATCTGTTTCCGTCTTTTATGGAGATTTTTCCATCAGGTAGTTTATATGAATATTTTGGACTAACACTGTTTGAGATTGTTCCTGTGGCAGAGTGAGGGTCCAGACTTAAGTCACACACAGACGTGCACATACACACATTTAGGACTTTTAGTAAATAATCACATGAGTGCCTCTCATCCTCTGCGACCCTTTTCACCTCCACGCCTACACACACACACATATTCATATTTGTTACATGTGTTAAAAAGCTCAGTAAAATATTTAAGTATATATGTAACTTGATAGACAGACTCCTTGTTCTACCCTTGCTCCCCACGTCACCCCTTTTCCCCTGGTCTTGTTTTTTTTTTTTTGTATCGGCGTAAACACAACGGCGGCATAATTACGAGGCGCAACTGGGGAGTCGTGTTTATTTACAGTTCTGATGAACCCCCACCTCCCACCCCGCCACATTTGCCCCATTTGCCCCCACTCCTCCCTCCCTCTGTTGTTGATGCAGTTAATTTGGGTCGGGATAACGAGTTATGAGGTGCCGCCTCGCGGCTTATTCAGAGCCCTGTTGTCGTGATCCCACCGCCCCCCCACCCCCCACTGGGGACGTGTTTCTACTGTTCCCCCAGGAGGAGAGCTGGTTCATGTGCATACTGCACTGTACTGCAGGAAGCATGAGTGCCTGTGTGCCTCTTTGACTGACCTCTCTCAAGTCTAAAGTGTGATGTCCTGAGGGTGAGTTAAGCAGTACAGTTTATCATTGTCACACACACACATACACACACACACACAAACACACTCTGCTAAAGCACGTGAAGTTTAACGGGAAGTGTGTGCATAGTAGCAAACTCAAATGTCAGTTCAGCAGGGAACATAAAACTGTTATGAGCAATAAAAACCATAAAAAGCAGCGTAATTCTCTGTATAGAAAAACACTGTTCCCTATAAAAACCTATTTCCTTTGTTATTATTCAGTTAGCCACTCTGCTGCCACGCCACCGCGCCCTGGGGTGTAAATAAAACTTTTAAGTCCTCTAAGTGCAACGCTACCACTGACAGCCAGATGACATTTATTAGAGTTTTGGCTATCTTGAATATTCCCCCTCCCTCTTTTTTTTTTTTTTTTTCCTCCACCCTTCTGTCTGTCATTCTCTGAACTGCTGGAATACAGTATAATGCAATCAGTCAGACATGAATGAGGGATAAATGGACCCACTCATGAGTCTGAATGAGACTCATCAGTCAAAAGAAATAGAAAAAAGTACTCTTTAAAGTCACAGGATGAGTGTGCAGCTGTTTGAAAACATCTCCCACTTCTTGGCTTGGTGCTAACAGCAGCTCTGTGCAGCCAGCTGTGTTACATGCATGGAGTAACCCCATTAAGGTCTCATTCAGGTTAATCTGTTTACAACACACCTTTGCTGCTCTGTAATTGAATCTCAGCCATGAATAAACCAATAATATGAGATATTCGTCTTGGTAGTGGCTGCTGAGGGTTTACTGCTAATTCATGGGAAAAGAATAATGATCCCAGTAGTGATCTTCTTGATGCTCCTGACAAATAACAGGATATCACAGGTAATTATGCTTTTCCTCTGTAATGAATCACGGATGTCAGGACTAAGAGGGCTCCTGCTAAAAAGCACTGACCCCAAGAAGTGAATTTGGCGTTGCCAGGACACAACAGACAACAATTAGACATCAAAACCCAGGCAGAGAGAAAGGAAACTACAAGGGAATAATGGAAGAAGTGCTTTTCAAGGTGTATTAACACACTTGAAGGGAACAAGAATAAATTATGTACGCTTACTTGTAACACTTCCCACATCCATTCTCTCTCCTCAGTCAGGTGTGTGTCCACGTTTTAAGACAAACCTCGCCCTCGTTTCCGCCACCTACGTGAAGAGAACTCCACCAGACGACGCTGTTATTCTAGCATATGGAAATACTGCGTGATTTATGCATGAAAGTGACAACGCACGAGGAAGGGGAAGTGGCACGGTGACAAGAACATCATGCTCGTTAAGGCATCGCAGGCGACTACAAGGGAGTGATGGATGTATGGTGGGAGATTAGTCATGTCTGCATTAATGCGTTCGCTAAAAAAATAAAAAAACATTATGTAAATCGCTGAACTTGTTTGTGATTGAGAGAGAGTGAAATATGAGAAGTGATAAAGTGACCTTGTCGGCGAAGCATGTTCACCTGTCGGTATGTTTAAAATATAAGACGTTCCTGGACTCGAGCGTGTCGGGCACATTCACACGCCACACACAATTAGCTCGTTTACAGGTGCATGTGCAGAAATAGAGCATGATCTTGGTTCACTGATGCAGGAAATGATCAGATCTATGTCACATAACAGGCAGCTAATTACATGTATACCTTTTTTAGTATCTTAAGGATCGAATGAAACCCCTGTGTTGTTAAATGTGAGTCTTGTTGAAGTGTGGACCAAAGCCGTCCTTCCTGCACTACCTTTCAGGATTACAGTGAAATGACACATTTCCCAATCAGACTTTGACTGTAGCTTAGATATAACAAATAGTCAGACTTCAGATAGACGTCTAAACTCATCTGCTGTGGAGTGTAGTTCTTGACTATCTTAAGCCGGACTGTGGTACAATGAATTCTGGGTAAATTAAGACTGATTTGCAGTGAACCTGGGGCTTTTGAGGCCCTGGGGGTCTTGGGGTGTCGGGGCAGTTGGTAATCCAGACTTGCCATAAATATTTCAGACAAACATCAAAATGTTTGTGGAAACGGAACCTCATTGCGTCATCTCTGGGGATGACATATTGGGTTGTTCTGGACGATTTGTGCACAGTCCAAACTACAGTATTACATTATGTGGATGAAAGAGCGGTATTATATACACAGGAGGAGCTGAGGATATGCTAGAGTTTGCAGAGCTGTTAAGTTAAGTCTGTGACCAGAGAAAACATAAGCCAAGAGTTAACACATGTTTTCAAATGTGAGAAGGGGTTGAAAAGGAGAACTGATCTGTCTACAGAGTTCTGGGCTAAACCCTTCAGTATTGAAGCTCATTAGATTATGGATTTATACAAAAGCTGTGTCCCAATTCAGGGGCTGCATCCTTCGGAGGGACACGGTCTACGAAGGTCTGGCCTTTTGTAGCCGTTGTAGACCGTGAAGGCAGAACTGAAATGAGACGGTTTGATCCATGGAGGATTTTCACTGTGCGTCATCAGCTCTGCACGCCCTTAGCGATGTGTCGGAAAACGCGCCTCTGCCTAGCAACCTTGACAAAACGTACGTTTTTAATCACAGAAGCTTGATCACAGAAGCTTGGTTTTAAGGCCTTTGGTTTTAACAGTTGTACCGTTAGCTGTTGAACTGAGCTGAAGCACAATAATTACATGTAAGTACAGTGTAATCCTCAGGCTCTCTCAGTGTTGTTTGATTTCTATACCTGCGCTCAATGAATCTTGTGATATGCTGGGCCAGGAAGGATCCACCTGTTGGAGCCTTTGTTGCTCAGGAAAAGAAGGGCGTATTTGAAGGAGCTTTTGAAATGGGACAGTGTAGTCCTGCCGCTGTGACGCAATCAGTCTTCAAATGCAGCCTCTGAAGGATGTGGCCCCTGAATTGGGGCACAGCTAATGTGTTTGTACGGCTGGAAATGCTTCCACACATTAGATAGGAAGGAAAACTCATGTTGCCACCAAGTGCAGGGGCTGAGACCAATACGAGTCAGTCACCTCCTTCAGTCGGGAACGTTCCCAAATTGTGTAAATGGTAGTGAGGTTGGACAGGGTCAGCCTCCAGACCTTCTAGGCGGCGGGAATGGTTGGGTTTATTGTACACTGCTTCAATTCGCCCCATTTGGCACTTTCAAACTCCACCGGCTGGGCGCGGTAAAAAAAAGCTTTCACGAAAAACACAGCCACCAGGCCCGCCGCAGAGGGGGGGGGGGTCCCTTTGTGCTTTCTTTTAGATCTTTATTTTTGGACATGGAAGGCTGGTTGGATGGACTGATGGAAGAGTGGGTGTGAGAAGGGGGGCGGGGGGGTATGTGAATGCTTGGGCACAATAACTTAACAAATACACAGGGAGGATGTGAATGTGCGGGGGAAACAATGACTGTTTCTGTGCTGGTACCAAGCAACACTGCTACAGACTGAAAATATCAAAAGCATCAACCTTCCTCTCTGTCTTGCTTTTCCTATATAAACACACCTGCAACATACACACACTCACACACACACACACACGCAGATCCAACCCACTCACACATTGCCCAAACCCGGGCTGCTCCTTAGACAGCAACAATAATAAGGATGTTGTTAATTTGCCCAAATGAGCAGGGGGCCTTTAGCGCGGGCTAGTAATTAATTAACAGCAACACTGTTACTTAATTAGCTCCACATGAAAGGAGAAGGGTGGTGGTGGAGGATGAGGTGTACAGTGTGAGTGTGTGTATGATTAAGGGGAGATGGAGATTGATTACGAGTGCAGGTTTCTAACTGACTTCATGTCGCATGTGTGGATCAAATAGACGCCTCGTGTTGGGATGAAAAATCCTATAAATGGGTGTAAAAATGTAACGACGGTTGTAAATGCTGGATAATTTAAGAAATATCTCCAACCTTAAAATCCCTCTTCTTCTCTAAAGTCCAAAACTCATTCTGTGGATATACTGTGTGCTCCTTTTTCTCAAAGCCGTCCCCTTCATTTTTCCTGTTTCCATTTTGGATATGTGATACGAGCCGTGCTGTATGTGGGTATACGCATACATTTTCATGCCTCTGTGTTCATAAATGGCAGCCAGTTCCCACCCACTCCCCGGTTATCTCGCTTTCCCCAACTGCTGGCTGTGAGAGCTTTTCGCTTTGTTAGCTGCAGGCTAAAGTAGAGCATTATCAACCCAGATACCAAGTCGTACTCCCCCAGGGTCGTATAACCCTCTCGATGAAATTCAGCCAACTCAGCATTACTGTCTGCTGTATACATATTCAGGCCTGCAACAGCGCAGCTTCAAAGAAGCCCTCTTCACCTCTGCCTTAATTCCTCCACTCCTCTTTTATTACTTATTACTTATCCTAGTTAGCTTTCATACACGTCACCAGAGACCATGTGCAGTTTTATCAGGGTTTAGCTAGTAGCCGAAAGCTTACACAAGCTGTTTTATAGTAGTTGAGGGGTCACCAGGAAAGAGAGACTGGTCCAGAACCTGCACAGGAAGTGAGTGGTTACTTGGAAATGCAGATTAGTAATTGTGTATTGGTCACAAGTTCTCAATTCTCCAAGAAAAGATTCAAGAGTTTTCAAGTGTTTGTTGTGTAAGATGGTTCTGGTTAAGTTTAGATTTTACGAACAAAGACCGACCTCTTCCTTATGCAAATGAGTTTAGTGACATGACATGCTGAGTGGAGGGCTGAATGAGGGTAAGGGACTCTGGTCGAGGTTACGGGGATGAACTAGGGTTAAAATTGGAGTTTGTTGTTTGGTGAAGATCAGAGGGTGCCAAGAAACTGAACCCAGGGAGTTGGGGCAACATTTTCAAGGGCCATTGGAGCTTCATCCCCCCCCCCCCTTTGGGTGCTGAGAGGAGGGGGCAGGAAAACAAAAAAGGGGAGATGTGGGAACTGAAGCAAACGTGAGGGAAAATAACAAGTAAGAATATGTTGTTTTTAATTGTCCAAAACAAAACCATACAAGTTTTTTTTTTAAATCTGACACCCACAGGACAGGATTGTTTGACTGTGATTTCTGACTTTGTTTGGGCAAGGAAAGAAAGATCATTCTTTGGCTTAAAGCAGAATGAAATCTTCATGGTCACGGTTAAAAGAAACCAGCACTGACTCTTGGTGGTAGGAAATGGGAAATAAACAGTAGTCCAGTTTTTTGTCTTTTCACAAAACAATCTCAGCACAAGGTCCACTCACTGAAAATTTTCCGTCAGAATGTCAGGTTGAGGTTTTGCTTTCAGTTCATTCTTGACCTTAGAATAGTAGTTTGACAAAATAACTATTTAAGAAACACTTACTATATTTTCCAAAGCTTTCAGCCATATCACACAGTGCCTGTCAGCAGATGGAGTTTGCTCGGTTGCCATGGCGATGGATCTGTAACTGTTATAATTTAAGCCTTTGCACTTTTAGGATTTCTGGAAAAAAGTCACTGTTTTGCCAGAAATAACTTTTGCTTTCATTATAAACCTCATGGTATGATTTTGGGAAATCACGCCAGGTCAAGGTAAAGACAGAGATAAATGTCCGTTCACCACCCCAAAGTTGACACTTTTACAACACCATATACTCTTCCATTGTCAAACTCCTTTTACAGCCCCGCATATTTTCTGCCACTTTTTTTATGGGGGTAATTTTTATTGAGCATATGTAACTTTTTTTTTTTTAAAGTATATTTTTTTTTGGCCTTTAATGGACAGCACAGTGGAGAGTGACAGGAAACGGGGAGGCAGAGAGAGGGGGAATGACATGCAGTGAAAGGCCGTCCGATGCGGGATTCGAACCGGGGCCGACTGCAGCGAGGACTGTAGCCTCTACACATGGGGCGCCTGCTTAAACCACTACGCTACACGACGCCCCGAGCATATGTAACTTTTGATATTTTTTTTCACGTCGTAATGATTAATGCTGAAACACAGTGAAAAGTCAAAAAGTCACCAAGCCGACTCATTAATGTCAGTCTATGTGAACTTTGCTAACATAGGCCACCATAAGACCTCTGAGTGTTTATATTTGAATTGAGAAATCATGTATTTTATTGCTTCATCTTTATATTTGTAAGAGGCAGACTGTGACTTACCGTCTTTTAAAAAGTGCAGTCTTGCTTGAAGCCACTGCTTTATTTAGCTTGTTTATCAGTTCATGGGTAATGACCAGGCATCTTTGAGCAACACCGTATACCATCTCCATGGATGCTGTGCTGTCACTGACATTATCTTTGACCTACCTGTAGTGTTTGCAGTGGTAACAGAGAATTTCCCCATGACGATCAATAAAATATTCAATTAAAGAGCAGCACATACTGCTGTAAGATGATTTCGCCCCACGTCAGCTACAGCTTATTACCTAATAACGGCAGCATGAGGAGTGACAGGCTGTATAATGCAGTAGGTTATAAAGCCGGTGTAAAAGGCAGCAGTGTTGTGTTGGTGTGGTTGTAAGCTGCGGCTCCCCTCTGGCCTTTCACTGTGCTCTAATCCTCTCTGCGGCTCTATCTGGATGGCTCAGACAAGACGAGGTCAGGGGACACCAGGCTAATGCAATCATATGATTTAACTAGATAGAGAATAGCAGCGTGTGTGTCTGTGTATGTGGCACGACTCTACAACTGAACGCCAGATAAAATGAGTATATGAGTATATGAATGCACTCCTTTTGAAATGATGAAATTATATCCGCCGCATCTCTTCTTATTAATACATTGTAGGTGGCTGCTGAATTATCGAACCGTATTTTCGTATATCTCAAATTGAAATGGCCAGATACCGTGAGGGAGGGGTGAGAACACTGCTGGGTTACCAAGGCCACGCAGTTCAGCAAATCCACACAAAATGTTAGCTAAATTAACTTTTGAAAACTTACCACAAGTTTTCAACTGAATGTTTGACTGAATGTCAAATGATGACATGTACGTTTGATGATGTCTGCTAATTAATACCAGTAACCTATAAAGATTGTTGTTAACATTGGTTGTTGTCTAGAAAAAAAAAAAGAAGACCCATATGCCATTACGTTACAGCTAACTCCTTAATGACAACTAAAAACATTTTCAGCGACTCCAGCCTCCTCATCTGCTCCGTGGGGATAGAAGAGTGACAGTAATATGTTGACATTTAAAATAGTGACACTGAAAAAAGACAGACATGAAGAAAAATCTGAAGGTTGACATTCCAATAGTACAAAAAATATCTGTGAGATTGTTTTATTTTTGAGTGGAACCAAGCTTTTTTTTGTAAATATTTGTCACTTTTTTCCAATTCAACTTTTTCTATGCCATTGTTTCCTTTTTCAGTTAAGGTTTTGTTTTCAATACCAAATTTTATTTTCAATGTGAGAATGTTACTGTAACTGTTCTAGCTCCATACTGCTCCTGCCGAGTCGTCAACGAAAGTGTTTAGTCCCAATACTGAAAGACCATTTTCTAAATGGTCCAAAGCAGAACCAAGAAAGAGCACAGGTAGAACAAGGAGGGGGAAACAATCAGACTAGATCTATACAGATACACCACTTCAGCAAGGATGAAGAGGAATAGAAAAAATAATGTGAAAAGGGAATTCTTGGAAAGACTCAAAGCAAACGTCATGCAGAGAGAAAGCAAAAGAAGCACAAAGATGGATTCAGACACCACAGAAGAAGACAGAAGAAGAACATTTTTGCATTTTGTGCTTGTAGCCCTTTGGGAATGACCCCCCCCCCCCCCCCAAAAAAAAAATGTATTAGATGTATAAATTACAAGTTTTTGAAGACTGCACATCTGGCGGACTAACATAAATCCGTCACCATTGTGACTATGATTAAACAGATCACACACACACACACACACACACACACACACACACACACACACACACACACACATTATTTAGTTCACTGCATAGCTAATGTTCTCTAAGAAAGCTCTTGTGAAGTTGATCAGGATCAGCAGCACAGTCAAAGGCGAAGACAAACACAGTGACATTGTTCTTCTTTCAGTCTGGTTCTCATGTTGAAGACAGTTCCTCTAAAGTTGTGAAAGTGTTGGTAGCAGCTCATTGTTGTGGATGACAGTCTTTCTTTCAGTAATTTAGCAGTCAGGGGTGAGTTAATTGTGTTCTTGGTGAACCACAGGAAGATGTTGAAGTGTTGACACATGTGCTATAAACTTAGTTAGATGCGTATTTTTTGGTGTGGTTTCAATTCTTCACTCTTATTGTTACAACTTACCCTGCTAGTGGGGCAGGTTGTAACAATGGAACTCCTTGTATTTGACATAAATGAATAAAATCTGTGATGTAGTTGGAGAAGTCCTGTAGTAGACACATACCGGTGTGGCGTGTAAAAGATTTGAGAGCTCTTACACAAAAAATCTGCAAGTGCTGACACAAAAAGTGTTTCCCCAGGCTCCCCTACTTCCAATAGTGCATTAATGATATCACTGCAGTCAATTATAATCTATTGAATACTGTGTACACAACCAACAGGGGCCATCGGGGGCCCCTTTGCATTATTAAAGCTGGGAAAATAGATGGGGTTTACGAGATGGGTTCAATTCATCAGAGTCTTTCATTGGATTATTCATGAGGCAGCAGGGAGCTATTTAGGCAACAATGATGCGTGGGACTATATAAAGCAATAGAATTTTCTCCTCTGAAATTTTCATATTTAATTTATTTAATTTATATTCTGATTCAAAGCTTGGAGTATGAGAACTTAATGAAAAGCAAAGAGCACCCAAAGCCAACACTAAGTTCAGTGAAATTCTTATTTGGTGGTGAATTTGGGTTCATCATTTTTTTTTTTTTTTTTCTCCAACCATCACACACACACTCTGTCATCCACCCATCCACGCCTGAATAGAAAGCAAAGGATGCTCCAGTCCCCATTATTAATTATGTATACAACTCTCATGCAAGTCCTATCTGGACCGGGAAGGATTAATAATGGAACAGTACTGTAATTACATGGCGCTCGTCACAGATATTTTCAACTCACTCTTCCCCCTTCTCTGCCTCTTCTCTTTACCGTCCTTTTTCTTTCTATTTTTCCTCCTTCTCCTTTTGCGCTGTTCAATTCTCTTTGCATCAGCTTCTTCTTTAGATTTCATCCAACCTGTTCTCATCAGCGTCACCCATTATCTTTCGTACTGTAGATGACATCACTGTGAGAGAAAGCAATACACCTTTGCTGAAGTGTGCAGCAAAGTCTAATCTCCTCTTTGTTGGTATATACTGAAACTTCCTTTCAGAAGCTGAGAAACTGGATGAAAATGAAGTGTGTCACATCTCTGATATGAGTCCAGTTATACCAGTTTGCCAGTGTTTAGCTAGTCGAGAAATGATGACGTTTCTTTGACGCCATCACCCCTTGGGATCTATTAAAAAGCATAGACTTAGAACTCTTTAGCTACCATTATGCCTGCAGATAAAGTTTAACCCAGAGCTGATTCCAGCATCTTTGTAGTTTCACCCATTGAAATCAACAGCATGACTTGAGTGGTAAACATTTCCAACAGAATCTTTTGGACTATAGACAAAGTAGCATCTAGTTGAGGCGCCTAAAGCCCCATTTAATTCAAATTGATCCACAAATGAAAGAGGCACAGCAGCTAAACTTGGATGATAAGACCACCTCTTGTCCTAAGATTGAAGCAAGTGCTTTGACAAGTGATTTGCAGTTGTAGAGCCTCGTTCCAATGGTTGTTACTTCAGTCTTTATTTCAAACCTTTCCCCCAGCCAGGAGCTAAATCAACCAATCAACTTCCTTGGTCCATGCAAAGCATAAGCGCTTTGGGAAATATGTTCATTGTGTATCTTTGCAGAAGCATAATTTCAGCTTGAGGAACTAAATTTTAGACATGCCTCAAAGATCCTCAAATGCTTCCTTGGCCCTTGGGAAAGTTCCTGCAGTGGAATGGGGCTGAAAAAAGCCTTAAGGGAAAGAGAGACTAATTGTTTGCAGATTAAGTTGAGCATTGGTTCAGAAGCCTTTGCATAGTGAAAAAACCTAAAAGAGAATGGAGATTAAAAACCTGATGCAGAAGTTGTTCTTCTTTGGGGGCTGTTTCTCATTTAACAGGTCATTCTGATTCACTGGGAACTTCAGCCTAACAGAACTAAAGTGGAAATTTATAGTGCCTACCAAAGTAGGTCCCTGTATCTGTCCCTACAATGTTATGAAGTGCCTTCTCTTCAGCCAGATGATGAAGCCTGTTGTGGCAGCATGCAGCAGTCTGCTTGACAGCCGGCCTCACCAGACGCTGTCCCGTGAGCTTCTTTGATTCAAAAGCTGGTTAATGATTTACATGGAAATAACAACATCAGCGACAAAACCGTTTCTCCAGACGGCTTTGTCTGTGATCACTTGTGAAGACGGCAGCAAAAGAAGAGGACCCATCTGAGTGGATGTTGTCTGTGTTTAGAAGCAGGAGGACTCTTTGAAGGGGCCCGAAGTGAGCAGACGTCTGTAAAGCAGAGCAAATTTATACAAGGTGTTAGTTCATCTATCAACATTTTCCTCCAGGATTGTCTTTCCTAACTCATCCTTTTCCAAGCTTTTGTATTTTCATCCTGCTCTGTTTCTGTTCCGTCTCCCACCCTAACCTCAATTTCCCCTCATTCCTTTCTGCTGCTCCCGCATTCATTTATTCTGCTTATGAATAGTTTTTGTTGTGCTCTGCACCGGTGAGGCTACCGCAATGATTACAGGTGTCCTTTCTGCAGGAGCACAGGCAATTACCGAACAGCAGGAAGTGGCTGTGTTCACCAATGACTCCTAAGAATTAAGAGTCAGTATTTCAATTAACCAAACGTATTCTCAGTGGGCTTTGAAGGAGTTTCTACGTTTGCGAAGAAAACTTCAAGGAACTTTTAGTTGTTTCATTCCACAAAATGTAGATTGGGTTGATTATATGGGTTTTATGATAAAGGTTTACAATGGAAAACCTTTATTACATTCTGTAATTAAGTATACTTATATGTTTTTGACTATTATCTATGTCCTACTCTACAAAGGAGTATGTTTTCCTAATGCGCCTGTATAACTGCCCAACCTTAATCACACCATAACCATGAAATGTCCCTACCATTAACCAATAAGAAAGAACCAGGATCATGTTCCGCATCCTAACCACCAGCAAGCTTGAAAACCCAGGTTTTTGATGACGGATTGTGAAGGCAGGTCTTTGCAATAAACTTAGGGTGTCATTTCTCTTTTTCCCAAATATGCAGTAGACAATTGACAATTGCTTGCATCTGTATCTGGTTTCAAAACTCAAAATACCCAC
Organism: Seriola dumerili; assembly: GCF_002260705.1. Taxonomy (NCBI): domain Eukaryota; kingdom Metazoa; phylum Chordata; class Actinopteri; order Carangiformes; family Carangidae; genus Seriola; species Seriola dumerili. The sequence goes on along the minus strand of NW_019174422.1, from coordinate 478,393 downwards.
CAAGACCTGCTAACTTCGGGCTTTTGTCGGCAGTGGAAAAGAGAACAATCAACGTGCATACCAGGGTCAAATGACTCTGCTGTATTTATTGGCTCCAGCTCCTATCGGCAGTGATGTTAACACAACACCCTAACACGCTAATCATCACCTCTTTCCCTGCTGCGACGTGTTTCACAGCACAAACACTGTAAACACACCTGTTACTTGCCCAGCATGGTGCTGTTAAACCATAAACACCACGGCTATACCGTGCTCAGTGATGAAAGAGTGAGCTGCAGCCTAGAAATAAGTTTTAAAAACATACAATCACCGATTGAAGAGTCTCACCCGGAGGCTCTGACACTGACAGGAGCTCTGACCCCTTGGATGTCACGCCACGGATCCGCTTTACCAATTTGCATGGCGGCTAGCAGCTCACTCTTATAGTGTGTGTGATTGCTCCCTGCAGTTGTGCGTGTCCTCTCTGGCAAACTTGTGAAATTAATCGCCTTTTTTTTTTTTTTTTTTAAAAAGAAAAAACCTGATTATACCCATTCATTTTGGAGTAAAAATTTTATTACCATTTTCCCTCAACTTCAGGAAATCCAATATGTGGTTCATTGCCTTTTTAGGTAGCTTACATGTGTTACCATAGTTACACACAGCACTTGTTATTTCCATGTATTTTTTTTTACGTTTCACAGTCCAGATGCTTTAAACAAGTTATATTAGATTATTTGCTGAATGTTAATTGTGCATAGCATCTTCCTCATTAAAAAAAGTTCTCTTCATAAAGCTATTGTTGAAATTCCAATTAAGTAGTTTTGCGCATCAGTGCTACTTTCAAGAGGGGATCGTAGCACATATGAGAATCTGAATCTTTCTCCCTCCCTGCTGTGTGTGTGGACCTCGCCAACTAGCCTGTCTCATATCACAGTGAGTGTTTTCATGTAATCAAGCTGCAATTATACCATAAATAACCATAGATACTGCATCCATATCCACAATGAGCCTCGTCAACGTCTTGCTGCAGAGAGTAGTTATTAGCTGATTGGTGGGCTGTCAGCTTTGCTTCCTGTCAAAGCCACTTGGAGGAGGTTCTGATTGGCTGGCATGGTGACAGAGGGTGACAGAGGGGTTGATGGGTGCTGTGGGAGGAAAGGGAGGGCAGGCATTTACACTGAGGGCTGTGGGCAAGGTTTCCAAAAATAGCCTGTAGCTGTGACAGGACAATGACGGGGCTGTGTGTGTCTGTGTGTGTGCGCATGTTTGTGTATGTGTGAGTCAGTGTTAGCATCCTGTGAAATCTTAATAACAGCAGCACAACTAACCCTGCCCTATCTTTAGAAATCTCCATAGTCACAAGGGCCCACAAAATAATAACATGGGCAACAGAGACTGTGTATACGTGTGTGTGTGTGTGTGTGTGTACATATGTAAGTGTGTGTGTGAGATTTAGAGATACCAAGGAAACAAAGGGAGAGAGAAAAAGAATAAGCATGAGACATGTGTCGATCCTCAGGGAGAGAGGAAGGGAGATGCTTGTCTTCCTCCTTTGTTCGAACCCCATTTGAAATTACACACACGTATGTGCACAATCAGCAGCGCACGCACACACACAGACACACACACAAACAAACACACACTGTCCCTCTGCGTGGTCTTCCTACTATCTCCCCCAATCTTAACAGTGAGGCGCCGGTCGATGTTAAAAACTCTTATGTTTGGGTGTGAGCGGCTGCAGAGAGAATCGACAAATCAGTGATTGATTTCCTCACCTGCTCAGGGAGAGACAGACTGAAGGAGGCAGGTAAATTATGGAGAGATGAGAAGAGAGAAAACAGAGGCGGGGGAAGGTAGACACCAGGGAGGAGGAGAGCGGTGGGGTGGCGGAAATCAGAGCGAGAATAATGAAAGGGCAGTCGGCCAAAAGGGGATATTACTAGGAAATTTACAGTTCCAGAAAAAATTGGAGGTGTCTTAAGCTCGGCTATTTAAGCTTGGGTTTTACCTCCCTAAGGGCTACATTTCTTGTTATATTTGATTCTGCTTCCTTTTGGAAAATGATAAATGGGTATTGATAATGAATGGATGGATGTATAAACAGCTTTGTTTCACAACAGTAATTTAATAGCGTAGCTGGCTGTGTAGAGGCAGTGTACAGTTGTCATTTTACTAAGATTTACTGTAAAATTGATAGAACAAACTGTCAGACTTCAGATAGACGTCTGAATTCATCTCATTGCACAAAGCAGTTTAGTTCTTGACTTTCTCAAGCTGGACTGTGGTACAATGAATTCTGGGTAAATTAAGACTTTTTCAAAATAAAACAAATTGCCGACCAAGGAACCACATCTAAGTGCTCAGCTCTGTTTACTCCAGCAGAAAATGTTTGTCTTTTGGAAGAATTCAACAGTTACAAGGATATTTTACTTCTGCAAATTTAGTGAAGAGAGAAACAATAAAAAGAAAAATCTGATTTTGGTTTCTTTCCCCTCTCTTTTTTCTCTTCATAACAATGTTAGACAAACCTTAAATTATGAGCCATGTTCCCTGTTTTTTCTTGTTTGGTGCTACTGCTCAGTGCAGGTGTCATTGATTGTTACCATGGTAACTTTTGTCTTAGGCCTGACTTAGCCTGGTCTGTTTTTGGCTTAAAATGAGTCGGCCTTTATTTTTGTGAAATGCATCAGACTAATTTATGAGCAACATGAAGACTGGACCAACACTAGAAACCAGAAATATCTTTGTGAAACAGATTAAAAAAGAAGTATTCAAATCTTAGTGGAGACTGAGATATTCTAACTCGTAATCCATAAAATGGTCTACAAAACAATATATCATAGTATATCCTACAGTTCCCATAATGCAACTTAAATATATCTTTACTAACCTGTAAATGCTCATGTCTTTCAACTTTTATGTTACCAGTTTGTAACATAGGCTTTTTGTTTAGAAATGTATTTTGTCCAAAAGAGCTGAGGACAAATTCTCTGACTTCAGACTTAAGGTAACTTGCTTTTTGATTTAGGGAAAACTTGATATTCAACCCAAGCACAAGGCTCTAAAATCTTTGTCACAGCCAATAAACAATTGGCAATGTCTAACATTAGCGATCCGTCATTAATGATAATTTGTTTAGGACTTGAAATTCAGGGCTTGGACCTGACTTGGTACAATGACTTTGGAATTAGACTTTGGATATACCTGTGTTGAGTCAGGACTTAACACTGGACTTCTTGCCAAGATTTGAGACTTACTTGTAGCTTGCAAAATAATGCCTTTGTTCCACCCTTGGTTTTCTGAAGGCATCACCAGGGTTATTTCTTCAACCTGAAGCTTCTCCAGAGCCACAGTAGACATTATATAACTGCAGTGAAACTAGTGGAATTCCCCTTTAAATCCATGCCCTCATATGGGAAGACGAAAGAGCTAATAAAACAAATGTGTGAAATAGGCTATTTGGAGCCATACACCACCAAATCTGGAGCTTTTCCCAGAATGCCCTCTAATGATTAAAATCCAATGATTGGCCTCAGGCTGGCGTGAAACCACCTTGTTTGCTCTCAACTTTAATTGACTAATTGTTTAGATATTTTGTTTTGCTTTGCACACTGGACTGCATTGTTATTGTGTGCAATCTATTTCCACCCTTAAGCACTGACACCCTCCTTGAGTTGTGCTCTACTGTGGAAAAAAGCTCTTATTGATCACAAATCATGGCCAAAGGCATTCCAATTAATCACCATGGCTGTCCTGTTTTGTGCAACTTGGGCGTTTTGTTGCATTGCTGAAGTTTATTATGGAGGAAAAAAAAAGCATAGGGTAAACAAAATGCACTGATGCATTGAATTAGCCACACCCTTTTTTTTTACAGTCACTTACCCTCAGCATTTTGTTTCTGGAAGTTTGAAATGGAGGATGGGTCCTGTGGGAGAGCCAAACAAAAGCTTTGTGCTCGCTCTCACCTGGTCTAAATGATTCATGGCAGCGTTGTTGACGGGACAGTAGATTGGTTTAGATCCTGACAGGTCGGCATTACCCCAAAGTTGCCCTCAGCTAACACCAAAGCCTGCCCATCTTTCCCTAATTCATTGTGACTGCCAGAGAGAGAGGGCGAGAGAGCGAGAGAGAGAGAGGTGTTCATAAATATCTAATGATCAGACCTGGTGTCTGTCTGTTGTTGCAAACAAAGGCCAGTATGTACAGTCATTGAAAAAGAGAATTTTAAAGGCGTAGGTTTGGTTTTAGAAGTGGCAACTATGTGACTGCAAAATATTGCATTTAAATTCAGTTTTTTTTATTATTTATTTGATAGGACAATGTAATTTAACATAGTTTCAAAACAAAGCATAAAGCTAATGCGTTGCACAAAGAGTTTGTAGCTATTGCTAATTCCATAATGTATATGTATAATGTAAACAACACAATTGATAATGTCCCACAATTGGCTAATAATATACAGATGTGAAGTCTAAAAAGAGACAACAACAAGCTACAAATAGTCAAACAAACACAATTAACAATAGATACAATTGCCTAGAAATGGTTACAGCTCTGGTTAGCTTTTAGCCAGCACGTAACCTTTGTTGTAAAGGAATTCATATCTGGAGTTAATTCGATTTCAGTTGGTAATTTGGTTACACTTTATTTGGATAGTTCATCTACAGAAAGTATTTCTAACATTTCATTAATCTGTTTGTTCAACAAATATTCAACCAACAAATGTAACCATTTAATGATTAGGTTTAAGTGGACCACAAATACCAGTGGGCTTTGTGAAGGCTCTGGCTCAGGCTATCTTCTCAATGTAGATGAAGAAGAAGAAATAAACTCAACATAACTAATCAGTTGTAAATGTATTATTAATGCTGTCACTCTGCTTAAACTGATTCCCATGGGGAGGAGGGGGTCCATTTATCGTCACATTACACACCAACTCTCCAGGTTCCTGTCACCTTGTACCAACGCAAAATGACAAAAGTATATGTGTGAAGCCAATCACTGTGAGGTGATGGAGCCCCCTCAATTCTTGTGTCTCAAAGGTGTGGGAGGGAGGCGGTGTCATTTCAACCCCATCCCCTGGGGAAAATTATACCCTTGATTCTCTATAATATAACAAAAAGCAGTAATATGATAAAACTAAAAGCAACACAGCCTGTGAAGAAATTAAAAGCCTGTTCGGTAATGAAGAAACTGCAACAAATGTAAGCACTGTAAAGTTTGAAGAGAATTATTTCTGCCTCAGAGCAGTTCTGCCTCGCAGACATGTTTGTTTAACTAACACTCTCATCTGCTCTCTCTACATTTTAGGCTTTACTACATTTACTTTTATTCCATTTGTTACATTTGTTACACCTCTGCGAGCCCCAGCTGCCTTGGCGATGCGGTCGATGTGGGGAACTCACTTTGTTTGTTGCACCGTGTATTTCGCTGCCACAGAATTGAAGGTTACAGACTATTGTCTGGCCACAAAAGGCTGTATGGGTGTGGATACCTTTTGTGTACGTATGTATGTGTATGTGTGTGTGTGTGTGTGTGTGCGTGCTTCCATGGTTGGTGTGATATGTTTGTTAGCTGGGATAACCTTCAACCGCTGCCCAGCCAATTGGAACAGGCCCGACGTGCCGACTGCATCATTTCTGGCATGTTTTTTTTCTTTCACTTGTTTTTCTTTTCCCCTTCACTTGTTTTTCTTCCCCAAGTGTGTGTGTGTTTTTGTGTGTGTGTGTGTGTGTGTGTGTGTGTGTGTGTGTGTGCAGGGGGAGACTGTTAAAGACGTGACGGCAGCTTTTGTGGAGCAGGTTTCGATGTTAACACACGCCGCTACAGACACACTCACACATAGACAAAGACACAGATGCCAACAGAAACACTCCTTCTTCTTTTCACACACTCTCTGTCACACACTCTCTCACACACAGACACAGAGACACACACACACACACACACACACACACACACTGGCGTATGGCTGCGTTCAAGGTCATGAAACAGCCCTGCGGTGGAGGTAAATAAGTGATTATTGTAGTGGGAGCAGGAGATGAGTGTGTGGGTTTCTTTATTGTTATGCTAATGCGAGGAGGAAGTGTAGCGAGCTATTCTAAGGTTCTGTCTGGCCGTTACAACCGCAGCCTGGTTAAAGATGACCTTTTTAGACATGCATGGATGCATATGAGACATTCACCCACACATAAACAGACACAGAGCTCAGACACAGACAGATACACCTCATTGTGCATGCAGCTACAGGTTCATACAGTGTGCTCTATACCAGACGTATTTTCAGTCTTTTGGACCTCACTGCACATACATGACCAATACAGTGCTGCAGGGATGACGTGTATGCCGGATGTTAACTTCACCCTGGTTCCCTCCACAAAAAGCCAATGGGATTTTTACATGGGCTTTTCAATTATTGCAAAAAAATGAGCTCTGTGAAAAACCAAAGACAGAAGTAAAAAGCTAATGTTAAGCTATAAACGGAAGTGCACCACAGTTAGAAGCTGGACCGGAAGTGCTAACATGCTAACATGCTAACTTATTTCTGGGGTTTAAGGACTCATTCCCGTGCAACTGCATTCTGATCAGTTAGAGCTCGTTCGATTATACTGGGGGCTTCTGGGGATTGTTGAACATGTGTTCAACAGTTTTGGGCTGACTGAATCAAATCCTTAGGTCGCCAATCCACAGCTGTCCACAACCAATCCTAGATGTCACATTATTTTTAATGCGACATACAGTATGTGTTGTCAGAGTGGTGAGGGTGTTTTCATCATCGGCTCGTGTTAAGGTGCAGTCGCTGAGCTCTGTCAGGCCGCGGCACTGGAGGCAGAGAATCCAGCTGAAAATGAGTCTAAAAGATGAAGATCTCTGGGTTTTGGGCTGTTGGTTGAATAAAATAAGCTCATAATAAGAATCAAAATAGATCACATTGGGTTGTGTGTTTTTTTTTTTACTATTTCCTGGCATTTCATAGACAAAACAATGAGATGAGAAAGTAATTGGGAGATTAATTGACAATGAAAATAATGATAATAATGAGTTGCGGCCCGGCAAAAAAATTGTTTCAAGAAATAACACAAGAAGACAATGAAGTAACAACAGGCTTTTTGGAAAACGCTCAGCTCAGCCCTCAGTGCATCTTCTCTTCAGATTTACCAACTTTTGCGCCTCAGGCAAACATGAAACTGTGTTTGCAATATTTAGGCAGTGTTTTAATGAGCTTGCATTTCAATAATCTTTTATGCACAAATCCAAATTCTGCATGAGAACAGATGCGTCTGTATCTGTCAGTGTGTTGAGTGCGTGCATTGATTTCTGCATGTTAGCAGCTCAAACAAATATCCAACGTTCTCAGTGTCAATTCTTTCTGGGCCCTTTGGAAGCCATGTTTTCCATCTGAGATTTATGAGGTGTAAATCAAGCGTGCCAGTTCACATCTGCTTAGATTGAAATCATAACCTGCTGAACGATAATCTTTGCTGATCACTAGCTCCAGTGACCCGCGTTGAGCTAATAGTGTAAATAGGCTCAATAATGCTCCAGTGACTCCTCAGTCTCAGCACTCACATCAACCTCCCCATCTACACATCACACCCTCGCATTTCAGGCAAAAGCTGAGCTCAGTTTCAAATGAACCCAGCTGAATTCCACAACTGCATCCAACAACCCTGCAATTGTATTACTGAATAAGATCTGTGGATTGAATTAGTCCAATTTGGCCTTAATGGGTCCACTTAGACTCACATTCAACACCACAGGCACCTGTAATTTGAGAGTGAGCCATTTGTTGCAAATTACACATTTCAGACCAGCTCGTTTTATTTAACCCACATTGTGTAGGCACAGCTATGCATACGCACATAAGCACGCACATCTGACTGTAGAAACAATGATTTGCATTTTCTGTGTTTGTGTGTGTTTGTGTGTGTGTTTGTGTGTGTGTGTGGGTGCAGATGTTAATTTGGTGTTTCTGTGAGTGTGTGTGTTTGTTTGTATATGTAATTACGTGTGCGCCTTCAGTCTACTTGATTAATGCTGGCATTCAGTCTCGTGTGTGTGTGTGTGTCTGATGTGTGTGTGTGTGTGAGCTCACTCTAAGACGCACACGTCAATATGAGAGTCTAATGTGTGCGTGCCTGGCCTCTGGAAGTGTCATATTAGTGGATTAGGGGGAGACGGCCTCCATCAGGGGATACACAGAGGCAGAAGGCGGGGGGAACTGGGATGGTCCCATTAGTGCACTATTCTCTCCCAGAACACCCCTCCTCCCCTTCTTCCCCCACTCCACTTTAAACCCTCCCTGTCATATTTCCTCCTCTTCTCTGTCTCTGCCTCCTGACTGCCCCGCTGAAGCCCAGAGCTTCCCACAGGCACTGTTTCCTGTTCATTTTTTTCCCTTCTTTTTGAGATTTGTTTATTTCTAATCCACCCTTTTTTTTCATTATATCATCATATTTGCCCTCTTCCTCCTCCTCATCGCCTGTTATGTGTTGCTGCTCCTTCACCTTTTCTCTCTTTTCTCAGTCTACATCCCTCCCACTCGCTCTTCCTCACAAATAAAAAAGCACAAAAGCAGGATGGCTGCAGACCAGAGAGACGAGGAGAGAAAGAATAATCGGCTGAGGTTTGGACGAGCTGCAGCCGCAGCGACGCCAGAGCCCAGTCGCTGCTGTTGGACAGCCCATAATAAGCCAGTGCAGCCATCTCTCACTCACTACCTCTGGCCAATGATTAGTAATTGCAAGCAGACCTCAGTAAATCTGAATCAAACAGTTGCTCTCAGATGCAGGAGCCTTGGAATCAGTTTTGCATTCTCCCACATAATATTGTGGTGAGGAAGCAGTGAGAGAGAGAGAGAGAGAGAGAGAGAGAGACTGTAGCGCTGCCCTGCAGATAGAAACTCCTCAGCTTATATGGGAATGTCACGTTGAAGTGAAACCGAAGCTTTTAGCCCTGAGCCAGAACACATCTGGAAATCTCAGCGTCTACTGAGTGTGCTGAGAGCTCAACACTACAGAGAGTTTGGTCTTGTAAGTGATTCTGGCAGCCAAGCAATGTTGTTTTTATGTCTGCAAAGAACATGATTGAGGTACAGTAAATAAAACATATCTGCTGTCCGGCCTGACAAAGGCACAGAGTAAAGAGTAAGGCCAGCCAAGTGTAGATAAGTTACACCTTTATTTATGACTGAAAGCCAGAAAATGAAGGTATTCATTGTCCCAGACTTTATATAAGATAAAATATATACACTCACTCTGCCTTTGGACACTCTTAATGAAATGTTCTATAAAACTAAATGTCTTCTTTTAGCTCTTTTGTCTATTTAAACAATTACAATTAAAGTTAACCAGTGGAGGTTTTGATCGCTCGTAGCGCTACACAGCAGTGTTTTCATGAGTGGGCCCTTGCTTTGTTCATATCATGCTCATGTGTGTGTGTGTGTGTGTGTGTGTGTGCATGTTTGTCGCACGATTCACATTCTGCCCTAGCTTTCACGCTATTCTGCTAATTGATGCTTGGTGGCGTTAGGCACCAAGAAACGCTCAACAGTGTGTTAACAGGCAGGGAAGAAGAAGAGGACTGCGCGCTTGTAAACAATGCACAATTTAAAATGCTGGAAAAAAAAATCAGTGCTAATGTTTTATGCGGAAGGAAATGCATTCAACACATTTGTTAGTCCGAGGCTCAAGGACATTTTTGTGAATAATATTGAATATAAACTTTATTTTTGTTTGTTTAAAAGAAAACTCCACAGGGCACTTTTAATTAGTCCAATAAATTAATGTATAATTTAATACATTAAAGGTCCCATATTTTGTTCTTTTCTGTTGTTGTATAAGAAGATAAATTTGTGGTTTTAAGAACCAAGAACCACCTTAGTGTAGTTCTACATCTCCTCTCTCAGGCTTCTCTCTGGAGCTCTAGTAACAACAGGTCGGTGAGCCAATCAGCAGAGAGGAAGCTCTGAGCCTGTCACCGGTAATAGCAATGGTCAGTTAGCGCTTAAATGAACTGAGCAGACGGTCAAATACAGACAAAAATGCTCCAGCTGGATTTTATTGTGGAGTTGTATACCAGAGCCTTAGACCTGGTGGCAGTGCAAGCCGCTGGGTCATCTGGCGGCATAACGTTGACCGTCCGTGGTGTTGCAGTGTCCAGGTCCAATGGGATTGATATGGACTGCAGACGAGAGACTGGCAGCGACGTTAAGGCGTGTACATGGAAGGAACATCTACTGCTGGTGGTGTGACAGTGACATACTGTATATGGGGAAATTATGGCGGAAATATGCTTTACCTGGGCACCAGCTACAGAGACAAAGCTGTCATGCATCTTATTCTTTTTGAGAGCTGTGACTGAAAAAATATCGTTGGATGCACTAAACAACACAAAACACTAATAAGATTCTTTAATAAAGATCAAATAAAAATGTAGCAGATTTCAGGTAAACACTTAGAGACACCAAATCCTGCAAGGTTGGATTGTGGGTCCAGGTGGGTGGGGCTTTGGGCATGGCAGAAAGCGGTGACTGCTTTGTTGTGACATCACAAAGTTCCAGAAGTCCTGACAGCTGGTTTTAAGGCTCAGTTTCTGAATACAGGCTGTGTGCATTTCTCTGTGGCCTGAGGCTTTGATACTTTCACAGTATTAATATAGAACCTAGACCTGCTTTATAATCACACAACACTTGGACATCTACCTTTATACTATATGTGACTTTTAAAATATGTAACTTTAAGGTCACTAAAAAACTTCCACTATAAAGGCATTGGCTGAGAAAACAGTTACCCTTCAGTAAGACTAGATCAGCTGCTCTTACTTTTTGTTCTAATTGAGGTTAGCTACTGTCCCCATTTCTTTTTGTGGTACAATTTCATATGAAGGTGATAATTTGTATCTTATTAATTGCCAACAAATCCAATTAAAAGACCAAAACCAACAATGAATTGATGATCCTAACAAATATTGTTTGTGTAGCCAAAACTTGATTTAGCTTATTCCTCTGCAGCAGTAGAGATCATACTTCAAGCTACAGAAGAAGGAGCTAGATTGTTGCACTGAATTGTGGGTGAAATTATGTTCAGTCTAATCAAGCCTGGTCGGGTCCAGTGGTGTTGCCAGGGGTATGAGGTCTGTCTATCAGTATGTGTGCGACCCATGTGCATCAGTGGTCAGTGGCCTCAGGCAGAGGGAGAGTGTGAAATATGAAATGTAGGAGAAAAAAATGTATTGCCACTTATTTTGACCCTAGCTGTTATTTCATGTTTCTGTTCCTGTAAATACTCATATAGCACAATATGTGTTGCTGTTACTGAGCCCCCTTTTGAAAAAAATGAAACTATATCTGAATTATTGACAGATGAAATAACATGTTGGTTTTGTTCTTCTCGTGGGATTCATTGACAGTATGAAAACTGTAGAACAGCACCAAGCAGCAACCTCCAGGGTTGAAAAATGAAGCCAACACAGAAGTGCTAAAATCTGCAGTTCTTCAGCTTCTATTTTGCTGGCTCCAACAGTGAGTCAATCCCCATAGACTCCCATGTTAAAATGTCAAACTTTACAGCAGAAATAAACATGTTTACAGCCTGGTACAAAAACTGTTTTGGTCTCTATAGCTAATTTCCTCCTTCATAGCAACTGTTTATATAACTCACCTGTTTACATTTTATAGAGGCTTAAAGTTATGTAGAATTAAGGGCGTGGCCTCTTTGAGTGCCAGTTGGGTGAGCGTATACTTGCCACAAACCGGTATGCACCGAAGTCGTGGCTCCACACAGGCCCCTCCTCTTTGCCCATTTTAGGATTAGCTGGTAGTTAGGGGCAGAGTCAGACACTGCCAAGATGGCAACGTAGGGGCAGCCCACTCTAAGCTTCAAAACTGCTCTTTAGAAACCTGAGGGTGATGTCACAGAGGCTACGTCCATCTTTATTTACAGATTATCAGTAGCACCACACACATCAGAAAAGGTTTTTCATAAACAGGAAAAAGAGTGACGATAGTAGGAAAATGCTAATAGCTTTAGCTGAGGTTAGGTGTCACAATCTCACCAAGTAGCTTAACATGGCTACCTTGCTTTGGCTTTCTAGATGACTGCGTCTCTGCAGCAAACAGTGCAGTCATGTGGAGGATGACTTATAGACCCCACAGCTAGACTAGGTTCTGTTTTGTAGTTACTATATATTTTACATACTGTTGCGTATACATTTGCTGCATTCTGGGTTTAAAATGGGGCCTTCACCAATAAGTTTAAAACATGGGACATGATATCTTTTCACTAAAATTAAGCATAATCCTCCTGCTGCCATTACTTCTCTTTTATGTGTTAGTGCAGGTAATATTGCTGTGTAACAGTCACAACAGTCAGTTACAAGTGTTATCTCATCTAACTGTCTGCACACACAAATCATCACTTATGTAATTGAACAAGAATGTGTGAGAAATGACTGTGATGCCAAATTGGCAGACGCTCTATCAGAGGCACAACATGGCGAAATCACATGATGCATCAGTGTGTGTGTGTGTGTGTGTGTGTGTGTGTATTTCACACGTACTTCAGACTTCATTTTAGCAGTGTGTAGGATGCTGATGTGTATCTGTGCAGGCATGCAGATTTCTGCTGTTCTTTAAGGATTATTTTTTTCATGGTTTGGATTATTACTCCTGTCTTGACGTTATTTTATTTAAATTTATTTATTTTATTTTTTTTTCACGTGTCAAAGTCTGGGTATTTTCTCCATTGTCCTTGACGTCTGAATCAGAGTATTTATTGCTTATTTTCCCAAATAGCTCCTCCTGTAAAGCTCAGTTTGAAAGTAATCATCTGTGACATTTTCATTTGAATAAAGTCCATTATGTCGCTCTCTATGGCAGACTGACACAACACAAAAGTGATGTCCTCGTTCATGAAGCTTTTTACGCCAGATGTCTTTTCTGTGAATAAGCTTCAGGTGCACAGGAAGCGAAGCACTTTGCATTTGAAGGTAAATAGAAGAAGCTGTGGGTTGTGAGTGCAACTGTACAGTGGCGTTAGCTCTGCGCTAGCTTGCCCCTCACAGGAGATAGTAGATACTGGAGGAACGTTAACTTCAGCGTATGTCAGGATTAGACAACGTGAGCTGCGTTTTATTTAATTTGAATAAATGATGCAAAACACTATGTGGACAAAATATATGCAAGCCCACATTCCTGCTGCATATAGGCCTAGATGTTGCAAACCCACAGCTTATCTCACAATCACTGAGAGGGAGGATAAAATGTTTGCTTTGTAGAGTTGTTAGCTCCCGTCTCATTACATTATAAATCACTGTAAATCAGAGCTCAAGGATGTATCACTCTGTTTAGATGAACTGAAGTAGCAGAAGCTGTTTGTGTGTGTGTGTTTGTGTGGTTCAGGGGGGCTGAGCAGGTAAAGCAACACCCAGCATGCAGAGGGCATCACCTGCACCTGGACCAGGACCAGGGGCATGTCGTGTAGGGGTAACCAGCAGGCTGGAGTCTGGCTGTGGAGTGAGGGGGCACTGGGTTACAAAGCACATGCTTTTGGGCAGTGTCAGGGGGATACCTCTTTGTTATTCTGCAGAGAGAGTGAAAGTGAAGGCCTCGCTCACATTTTTTTTTTTTATAGTGAAGTCAGAACACATGCTGTTGCCTTCAGTGTCCATCTTTCACACAATTCGCTGCCTGAGAAGCTGAAGTGACAGATTTGAGAAGCTGCAGTAGAAATGAGAGTTTGTGAATTTGGCCACTTTTACTCATGTCAAGTCTTGTTGGTGTCTCCCTCTGTCTCTCTGAGTTTCACAGTCACTTTTCATTTGCCCCCCCCAGCCCCCCTCCCCAACCCCTACTTTCTTCATGCGCCACAGTTTCTGCTTCTGTCAATTCCATTTCACCTCAGTCTGCTGCGCTTTATTGGCATGAAAGTAAAAAAAACAACAACAAAAAAAAACAATTTTGCTGAAGCATCAAGATAAAATATAAAAAGACATTGTAACATGAAATTGCTTCTCGGTGCACATGTGGGTTCGCCTGTGTGTCGGGGTGTTGGACATTACTGTGTATTCCAAAACGGCAAATGAGCATCAATTTTGAATTTATGAGCTTTTTGTGTGACAAAGGTTAGAAAATGAAATTCACTCTTTTCTGTTTGGCCATGGATTTTACCATCAAACCCCCTTCCCCTGTACCCCTACACCCCTTTTCTCCTGCTTCCCATCTTCTTCTTTGTCTATTATTTCTGACATCATACACGGGCATACGCGTACAGGAGCCTTTGTTATACTAAATCATGTATTCTTTTTCATGTAGTGAGCAATTATATTCGACTGACATGCTACAGGGACACGGTGTTTATAGCAGACATGATGTTTGCATCCACTATGTAATCTCCTCCACCGTCCTTGATTTGATCTCATGCATATAAAAGTGTGTACCGCATACACAAATAGGTTGTCACAAAAGTTTTCTACCTTCTGTTGGTGAATTAGTTTGGGAAGTGACAGTTCCTCTGTGCTGATAGAGGCCATGTGTGCTCGCAACTGTTCTCCAACGGGTGAGAAAAAAACAAAACGAACGGGGACGAAAAACAAGACAAGAGAATATTCTGAACACCTGCACAATGCGCGGGAGTAACCGTCCACTGTCAGTCCACTCACTGACTTTCTTGTGTTGACGGTCGAGTGTGAACTGAGCTCAGCGTCAGTTTCATTCAGGTAAACAAAGGTCGGACGACAGAAGTGCTCGGTTTAAGGTTAGAGAAACACTGCGGTTCCCTTTTATTAAAAATGCACATGTAATTGCAGGTCTGTGACAGGAGGCAAACTCTGTGTTCTTCATCAAAGTCGGATGCGCTGGAAGAACCGCCTCCTCCTCTCTCACATTATCACAGACAGACAGCTTCTGTGTGCGCCTCCTCCATTATTGCGTTATGTGGTTTGTTGTGATGGCCCCATATCGAGACCTGGAAAAAAAAAAAAAAAAAAAATTTGCTTGGTGAAATATCAGCAGATGCAGCCACTGTGCTTGTTGTTGGCTTGGTGAGTTTGGCGGTGTTAAATACTGAGCTGAACAGACCCCTGTTTTTCTTTTTGCTTTGTTTCATAACGGGCACACTACTCTAGATTGGGTTGTGTTGGCATTGGAAGTAAATTGCTCAATATGACAAAATTCCCAGGCATAATGGGCAATCACATATACATATACATACATACACCTTTGCAGTGGTCAATAACAATGTAAATATTGCATGTGAGCACTGTATTAAGACAGAGTTAAAAAAAAAAAATAAAATAAAATAACAACCTTCATTTAAATATTGTCCAACACAAGCAGCTCTTCAAGATCTTCACTTAAAATAGTTGAAAATTGACAAACCTCTGATTTAAATCAGGAAGGATCTGAACAAAGAACATGGTAGCTGTTTTAGTTTGCAAAACATTGCGTTATCATCTGGACGGGTAGAAATTGAGACCTTTGGAAACGGTGACGTTAGACACCAACGGTCGCTCCCTGATTGGGTCTCATCACCCTCGACTACCAGCGGTGAAAGCACCATGACAATGACGTACAAGTGTTTCTGACGTTGTTGTTTTTGCTGGCAGATGTTGTTCAGTTCAATTCTGCATTTTAACAATGCAGCTGTCTTTACTGTTTGTCGTTGTTGGTATTTTCTGCAACTAACTGCAGAGTAGACAATCCGCTTCCTGTTTACAGCGGCTCGCGCGTGCTCGGTGTACGTGGATGGTCGTGTGATGTGCCTTTTTCAGGTGCGATTGTATGGACGGACATCGTTTCTGAATTCTGATATATAGTTAGAATGCTCGTCCGAATGGAGACGGATTTAGTGTTAAAATGAAAACCTGTTAGTGTGGATGCAGCCTGGCACTTTGTCTTGCGGGCACATTTCGGCTGACACCACAAAAGTGCTAAGGTTCAACACCCAGTCTCACAGTTACACTGAAAGGTGTTACTGTCGCTGTGCCTGTACCTGCTGGAGTTACAATACAAGGCAGAGGAAAAAAACAACCTAACTAGTGCTTTCACTGTTTTGCTTCACCTCAGCCTTGTTCAGTTCCTCTCCAGTTACTTCCTGTAACCAGTTCATTCTGAGCTTATAGCCTCAGACCACTGGTGTAACTGGAGAGCATTTAGCACAGTTAGACCTGATGAGAGTTTGAATAGCAGACATGGAATATAGAATTTCAACATTGTTGTATTGATATTTTAAATGAGGTAGATGGGTGAGTCAGCCAGGGTGGGCCTGTCTCTATGATGAATAATCACCCAGTGTCATTTTATCTTGCAGGTATAATACAGCATCACAGAAAGCATTGATACAATGGGGAAGACTCTAAGGCAACCAAAATGAAATTGTACATGAGATAAAATATTTCAAAAATCACTTATTTTGTGAACGATTTGGTTTTTGCTCATGAATATTTTACCGGATCCCAGTTTACCCACCATTTTTTTTTTTTATCCACCCCACTCCTTCACTGTCAGCCAAAGCATGCACCGCATCACCGCCTGTGTGTATTCATGTGTAGGCACGTGCACGGCGCTGACTCCCTCTCCCAGACTGTGTGAGAACAAAAGAGCAGCCAAAGAAAGAACTGGAAATGTCTGAGAGCTGCAAGTCGTCCTTGAATATTTTTACTCCAGGTGTGTCTCTCACAGGAACAGAGAAAAGTGAAACAGCAGACGCTCTGATCCAAAATGGAAAACCGGACATTTCAGGCAGAAAAGGATACATTTACAAGAGCTGTTGCTAAATGAAGGGCATAATATCATTTTTATTTATTTATTTATTTTTTTATATCAGATGGATTAATTTTAATTTTTTTGTATGTTCCACATCTGTGTTGCTTCAAAACAAAGAGCGACCTGCGATGAATAATGAAAGGCCTGTACAGTAGCTTGGCACCTCTCCCGCCATCTGGCAGGCCAACCACAACATCCACAGCCTACGGCCATGTTTATGGATGAGATGTCGCGTGCCGTACCGCAGGGACAGGTCGCAACCGGACCCCGCGAAATAAAAAATCCCTCCGCCATCTGCACTGCTGACATTTCCCACACCAGTGAGAGAGCGCGAGCATCTGGTGTTCACCTCTCGACTTGCGCAGGATTTGAAGTTGTTGTAATGTCATGCCACCATGTGGTTTATGTGCAGGAACCGGTGTGAGCCAACATGACGGGTAGAATGCGGTTGGACTATCTTGTTAGCGAGTGTGCATGTGCGTGTTTGTGTGTGGACTGTCTGACAAAAGCCAATTTGCCGTCTCTTTCCACTCAGTGGGTTTGCGTCTGGAGGAGGCTGGTAGGAAGATGAAAGTACTGTGAACTGCTTAAACTTTTAGATCTTTCATCATCTCATGCTGATGTACATTTAAAATCTAGTCTGGATTATCTGGTGCTGACTATACGAGACTGTGAGTTAATTTTAAGTAAATGTCACATGTCTTAATTCCAAATGTAATCTTTCTTGGGATTATTTTTAACTTTGACACTTTGACAAGCTGTGATGTTTCTTAAGACAAAAATATCTTATTTATCTTTGATTTACGTGGGTATATTCTGGATATTTTCTCATTTTATTTCCTCCTGCGACAAAAAATAATTTCAAGCTTTAGTCCTTTGTTTTTCACGATTTTCTCTTTTCAGCATTTGTCACATTTCCTTCAATCAAGGAGAGACTTAATTCTGAGTAAACAAATAAACTTTCACTGCCATGTGCAAAACAAGAGAGGAGAAGCGAGAGATGTGAGAGTCTTCGGCGATGAGATCCCATTGTGATGTCATCATATGTGAAAAGGGCTGATAAGGCTGTGTGAAGTATGGGAACCCCCCCCCCCGGTGGAGGTGGTGGTGATAGGAAGAAAGGAAGCTGGTGATCTGGATGTGATGTGGAGTCTGATGAGCATGGACTGGAGGTGGATGGTGTGGAGGAGGGTCGCAACAATACCAACTGAAATGACAGCCGAGAGCAGGAGAGAGGCGAACAGGTTTTAATGTTTGACGGGGACAGAGATCTGATTGGTTACCGAAAACACCTGAAGTCAGCTGATTACAAGAAGTGGGTGAGAGTGAGCGATAGGAATTGTGAATAAAAGAGGCATAAAGATAAGCCTCCTGATTGAACTTACACTTAGCTTCATTGCTCTAGATGGTTTACGTCCCATTCAGCAGCACAATGAAGCATTTCTCCAGCCTCATCATCAAAATAACATCATCCAGAATAATACATATTATACATCCACAGCAGTTATTACAGATGTTCTGAGCACTGACAAAACACTCCCTGAAAAATGGAAAAAAAAAAAAAAGTAACTACATCATTGTTGGTGAAAAGTATCATTAAAGACGGAGTGAGAAGAGAGTTTTTGTCCATTTTCATGCCAGCAGCTGTGTGAGACTTTATCATTATGTGCGGTGGTGCTTTGGCCAAATGCCATTGTCCACACTCTGACACACTCACATTGGCAGTGTTAACAAGCTGATGTTTAGCAGCTAATGCTAATGTTCATCATATTAGTTTAGCATGTTAGAATTTGTTAATTAGCATTGAAACGGTCAGTACCAGTAAAACAACAAGTTCCCTTCAGCTAATGGGAATGGTTTTGTTTGGTATTATATAGATAGATACTTTATTTATCCCCCAGGGGAAATTCATGATTCATATATATATATATATATATATATATTAAGTTAAACTCCAGAGAATCAAACCAAAACTACTGCATTCCAGTGTGCAAGTGCAAAGCTCAGCTAGACCATACAGGTCACCCTGTGTTATGCAGTCTTATTATTGAATCAAGAGTAAGACTTACTTTATTTATTCATTACTAATTTGACCCCCTATTAATTAAAATATATTTTTTTTAAGACTTCCGGATGTCTGGACTGTTGTAAAAAATCTTATCCAGCAGTGTGATATAGAACGGGTTGAAGGATTTCAGGACCCAAACTCAAGCTCAGAGGCTGGACTGGTAAAGATTTATTCAACAAAAGAAGAATAAGACAAAAGACTTTCTTCAAAGGAGAAACAAAATCCAGCCTGGGTTGGCAATGAATCCAAAGTCCAAAACTGAGGAACATCAAACAGGAGGAGTAACAAGGAAAAGTGAACAGAAGCACGAGGAGACACTGGGGAAAAACTGACAAGGACTGAGGGGAAGCCAGAGACTTAAATTCACGAGGGAGGGGGAAGGGTAATTGAGACGTAATTGAGGGACCAGGAACAGCTGTTGCCTTTAAGCACCCTCAGACGGATTGTTATAATGAAAATAATAATAGCCAGACCCATAGGTGTAACGGTGTTATCAATAACAGCAGCAATGATAGCAGCACCAATTAATAATAATGATGATAATGGTCATAATAATAAAATAATAAGAATAATAATAGAGCCAGAGATACCTGCAGAATGACAGAGCAGAAGCGCAAACTACAGGAGACACAAAGTTAATGACACGCAGCAGTCTGAAATGAATGCAAAAAGAGAGTGGGACAGAGAGAATAAGAGCTCAATGCATCATGGGAGTTCCCCCATCAGTCTAGGCGTATAGCAGCATAACTAAGGGATGGTTCATGGCTCACCTCCGCCAGCTCTAACTGTAAGTTTTATCAAAGAGGGAAGAATCTTACATGTGGAGAGGGAGTCTGCCTCCTGGACCCAGACTGGGAGCTGGTTCCAGAGGAGAGGAGCCCGAAAGCTGAAGGCTCTGCTTCCCGTTCTAGTCTAGGAACCACGAGTAGACCTGCATTTAGAGAGCAGAGTGTTCTGTTGGGAGGATAGGGAACTATGAGTTCTTTAAGATATGAAAAGACTGGTTTATTTTATTTATTTATTTTTTTTATGTGCATCATCAGGGACATGTTATAGACAACCAAAAGCTAGTATGTAAACGGTGCTACAGAGCATTTCAAATGAAAGGAGGAAGCACCTCAACCTTATCTAAGCACTTCAAAGGCAGGGAGCCAGATCTGTATATAGACTTTGGGGTGAGTGAGTTTGTTCTCTACTTTATATCAACAATATGTCACCAAATGTTAAATGATGTAACGTGCTTTAAACTGTGTAAAAATTCTATGATTCATGTTTTGTTTAATTTAGTTTTACAACAGGAAAATTGGAAAAAAAAAAAGGAAACAAGGTCTGAAGCTCATCTATTTTTGCTTCCTGATTGAGAAATCTGGATCAGGCCTTAAGGCCCGCCCACCACCTGCTGGCTCCAGGTGGACAGGTGAAAGAGCAGAGAGTATCAAGATGGTTAGAGGAGGAAACATCCGAGAGACTCAGCCACATGTCTGAGCCTCAGTCAGACCCAGACTCGCATGAGGAGTCTGTTGAGACCAGAACCAGAGACTACTCTGGAAACGGTTAGTGCAGAACGGTTTATTTGTTTATGTTGTTTGTTAGCTTGTAGCTGGCAGTGGCTGACACAGTGTTAGTGGTTGTGCTAGTGCTAACTCTCTCTCTGTACTGACAAGGTTTCAGGTTTATTAAGCCCCCCCCCCCCACAAGTTGACAGGATTGGTTCCTTAGGTTTGTGACGTATGAAACCCTGGCTGAATCTGTTTTGTCATTGGTTCACTACAGTTCAAGGTGGAAACACTCAGTCATGGTGATGATGATGATTTCTCTCATCATATGTCTGTATTATATAAAACATTTCATATGGATGTTAACAAGGTGAAACACTTGGTTTTCATCGGAGGGACACTGTGGGTCTGCAGTAGAGAGATAGAGGGAGATAGAGGAAGATGAAGGTAGGGAGCGGAGGGTCAGTTTTTGTTCGGCTCTGCTTGCCCATCTGTAAAAGTCACTGCACACCACTGTTACCAAGTGCACTGTCAGCCAGATTTCCATGTGTTAAATATAAAAATGAAAAGTTTTAGCAGACCCAAGATGGTATTTTATCCTTGCCAACACAAACCTGGATTCTCCTCTGAGAGCATAGTATTCAACAGCTCACTTCAGCCCCATGGCCAAGGCTTTGTTTACAGCACACCTCATACGGTTTACTTAATGATGCACCACCTTGCTTACTTCACAGACTTGGCGGGGGAAAAAAGGTTGCAAGGTTTGAAAGCCCTTTCAGTCACCGCTGAGGGCTCTTGTTTTCACTGCGGTTTGACAGACAGCGCGGCTTGGCCATGTGTCAGGGCACATTTGCATCCCTCAATGGGTGAAGGAGCCTGGGTGTTTCTACTTGTTTAGACTTTTAACACTTGCTCTGACCTCATTCTATAGCTGGGTGGCCTTGGCCTGAATAGGACAATACAAAGAGATGGAACATAGAAACAGGGCAGTGAGTAAGAGGAGGGGAGACCATAGAAAATCTGAAAACTGTGGTTGCCTGCAGAGTTTCTAAGAGTGCGGAACAGTAGCACAAAGAGCATTTGTGTGTGTGTTCGTGCGCGAGGCTACAGTTCGCATACAGGTATGTTTGCAATGTTTGTGTTGAAGTGTGCACACGCATCACACTCCATTCCTCTTCCTTCTTTGAGGGTAAATGAAGTGTGACAGGGCATTAAAGTAGGACCAGAGCTCCGGGTCGTTCCTTGAGCGAGATGGAGATGAAAGGGGCCAGAGGTTGGATGGAAAATGTGTGTGTCTGTGGATGTGTGTGGGAGGGTTGGATTAATAGCAAGTAGTGTGTTGATGGCTTGTGACAGTGGCCACGGTGTGGGTGTGTGGTTAACATGACCTCTTTCAAGACCTGGCCGGAGGTGAGGGGATCAGAGAAATGTCCCAGAAGTGCAGACCTCTTACCTTAACTCCTACACATGAGGTAAAACTGACTACACTTGACTCAAATCTCTGTGACACTACACTCATCCAAATGTTTCTTTTGACTGATGTACTGGAGCTTTGCCTTGGAATAGTTGAGCTACAGCAAAGCAAAAACAAGCAGAAGAATTAAATAGGGATTTATGCAGTGGGATTGTGTATGGAAACAAAAGTGGAGACATGTTTACACTTTTCCAATTTTTTTTTCTCGGTACAGAAAGTGCTGCCTCAACTGCATTTTGTACTGATAATGAAAAGTGGATTTGTTTCTATAATGACTTACAGTGGGGGAGCTGCCACTATCAGCAAACAGTCCTGAGGTACAACTCACAAACTCCACAACAGTGTTCTCCCATCAGAGAAACAGCCACTACAGCAATACCTACATTATACCCCCTGAATTTCATTTTGCTCTTGTTGAAAACTGTCAGCAATGTAGAGTGAAACAATCAGTCCGCTCTTCCATGTGATTAGTCACAATTTGTGGCACAGTCAGAACTTTTCCCGAAAGTGAAAGGTCCCATATTTGACTCTTTTCCAGTGTTTTATCTGAAGTTTTGTTATCCATAAGAAGATATGTTCACGGTTTTAACTACCAAAAAACACGTCAATCCTCTCTCAGGCTTCTCTCTGGAGCTCTACCAACAACAGGTTGAAGGCTGAAGGTTTTCTGAGTGATGCACAGTCAGGCCATCCACAGGGAACGGATTATAGCCTACTAGCGTAGCTTGGTAAAACTCACCGGTAATGGCGATGGTCAGTCAGCGCTGAAATGAATCGAACGGACGTCAAATATAGACAGAAAGTATCCAGCTGGATTTTGTGCGGTGTTGCAGTGTTGAGGTCAAATGCAGGAGTGGCGGAGCAAACTGCCCCTGCTCCAGCTCACCCTCCTCAGCCGCTTGACCATCTGGGCGGACTGGCAGAACCTAAAGCCATCAGGGACTTTAGGGAGGTAGGTGATCGGGCAGTTGGGACAGTAAGAGTGTAATATGGTGAGTGGATTACCAAGAGAAGGAGCAGTTTACCCTTCCGTCCATGCCAGAACGTGAATGGGATGGATTGGGACTGCAGATGAGAGACAGGCGGTGGCATGATGGCAGCGTACATATAGGGAAATTATGGTGGAAAAAGCTTTGCCTGGGCAGCAAAGCCATCAAGCAGCTTATCCTTTTTTCAGAGCTCCAACTCCAGGTGGTGGATATCGTCACTTAACTGTGAGTAAGCAAGTTTGCAGCCACAATAATAGCTGGTTTTCAGTCCAAAGGTAATTGAAAAACACAAAAAGTAATCCAACTGAATGGTAGCAGAATAGTGTTAAAAAAGATTACAAGCTGAAAAGTTCATTGGAGAGGCCGAAAAAAGTAAGAGTCCTTAATAGAGATCAAGACATTTCAAGAAAACAGTTAGAGAAACCAAACCCTGCAAGATTGGATGGTGTTTCTGGGTGGGCTGTGCTGGGGGCATAGCTGAGATCATGACTGTTTCGTTGTGACATCAGAAAGTTACAGTTTCTGAATACATGTGTACATGTGTGGGCATTTCTCTGTGGACTGAGCGCTTTGATACTTTCACAGTATTAATATAGAACCTAGACCTGCTTTATAATAAAAAAAAGACATGCACATCTACCTTTATACTTTATGGGACCTTTAAAGACGCCTCCACTCTGTCCTCTAGTAAGAAGCAAGCTGAGGGGTTTCCTCCAAAATAAGCACCTTCAGGTCATATTGGAGCTACTCCCTGCTCACTTCGTAATAAAAAAAGACACTGGCAGGTTAAATGAACACAATCTGGGAAGCATGTGCGAGGTATAGATACAGACACTGACTCTGGCAGAAACAAAGAGACAGTTTATTATTATATTGTTGCAACCCGGCTAACCCCAATTAATGTTTCCCCCATAAGAGCTGATGTTGGAGAGACAGAGAGAGACAGGATGATCTCATGGGGGGAGATGGGATCAGTGTTGAGACAGCATGTCTTGCTTCAGCTGACGAGTAATGAAGCATCACAGCCAAAAAGCACCAAACTCAATTATCCGTGTTAATGCTCCGTTTAGTTGCACCGAGCGTGTTAGTCCTAATGTATTTACATAGCCCTCTGCTCTCGGCCAGAGGCCTGTTGGACTGGACATTGGGAATGGGGCTTTCAGGATAGGGTGAATATTTTTGTGATTGGGCTGCTGATAGATCGTAATCAGTCATTTGAAAAACGTATGATAATTATCATGGAAAAAAATTACAAGGATTAACAAACAGTAGAAATACTGGCATTGTTGCTTGCAGCCATACCACTGCAGAAAACTGCTAATGCTGTTACTAGCTCTCCCACTAACACTGCTACTGTTACTTCTACAAACACATGACCTTGTTATTGGGCTCCAGGGTATAAATTTGCTAATGACTCCCTGTTGATCCAGTTCACCTCAATGACACCACTTCTTAGTAAAATGTGAACACACAGGCATACACACCCTCCCTTTCTGGTGGTAGTGGTATCTAGAAATCATTACAAAAAGGCATTCCTTATAATCAGATCTTGCCTGTTACCAGAAAACAATTTTAAAGGTCCATATATTATAAAGGCAGATGTCCATGTGTTGTTTGATTATAAAGCAGCTCTAGGTTCTATATTAATACTGTGAAAGTATCAAAGCGCTCAGTCCACAGAGAAATGCACACAGCCTGTATTCAGAAACCGAGCCTTAAAACCCGCCGTCAGGATTTCTGGTACTTTGTGATGTCAAAACAAAGCAGTCATCGCTTTCCAATGCAAATGTCTATCGATCTCGTCTATAATCAATTTGTAATCAGTCATCTTCATATGCGATGATCAATGTAAACCCACTCAACCATATGCAGGATCTTTTGGATGGAACACAGGGTTAATTGTCATCATATTTTTCAATCCAGCCAAGTTTTATTCTATTTAAACTGAGTTTCTCCTCATCCAACTGTTCATGTTGATAAGCTATTTCTATTCAGTTTTGTAATTTCCATAATATTTCCCTCTGGCTTTGACTGGTGGGGTATTGTAATAACCTTGTTCATTTCCAGGGGAGTGCACACCGGCCTTTGAAGTAATATTAACTGTACCTAATGACAAGGTGGAAAAATGTCATGATGGAGACCTTCAGTCTTCCAGTGAGAGTCAGCAGAAATGGTAACAGGCTAAATGACAACCAAATAACAAATAACTACTATTTCTTTATAGCTCATTTACACGTGAAGGTTTAGGCACACCATGTAGGATAAACTGTGAGTGAACCCCGGTCAATGGAAACAGGGAAAACACTATGTATAATAACGTACATGGATAAATAATGTATCTTCTTTGTGTAATTAGAGCAGCTCCCCGAATACATTTGCCCAAATTAGACCCTGAGAGTATTTCCACTGTGTTTAATGTTGCATTCAGTACATGTTACTTACCCAAGTCATCTTTAACTCCCATTAACAAAACTATCTCAGACAGTGCTCCATTGTTAATAGCTGCGTTTGTTAATGATGTGTGGTTTAAGACTTTTGTTTTGTTGAGTTGAGTGTGGGATACAAAGTTCACTTTCTGGTATTAGGAATTAGGGAAGAAGTTTGGCAGTGGACATGTATCAGAAAGAGGAAGGGAAAAAAAAAAAAGCATCAGGAACGATGGGAGGAGGTGGCGGGGGAGAGACAGAGGAAGGGGGACAGGGATTATGATAATGCTGAGGCGACAGCTGTTCAGCTGTGGTGAGCAGCTGTACCCACTGAGGGGGATGAAGCCTGAGCCAGGACAGACGCCTCTGTCCACGCCACCATGACAGTAAAGGTAGCCAGGACAGACGCACAAAGAGAATCAAACAGAGCTGAATGCAAATGTGTGATCAAAGTAAACAGATGATAATTAAATATATCAAGCTCCTTCACTCTGCATATGGGTAAATGGTAAAATGGACTGCATTTATACAGCGCTTCTAGTCTTAAGTGCTTTACTCAAGGGGGCTGTGATGGCACAGATTTTTTTTTTGCCACGGTTTGGCAGAGATACAGACCCAGGGACAGTTTTTACTGTCCCCGTTACCGCTCCCCTCTGTTGCTGTTGCTGTGTGCTCCAGTCTGTGCTCCGGCAAAAACACTATGTCACGTTACATCGATTAGCGGACGGGCCGCTCTGCCTCCTGAGCCACAGCTGCCTCTGCACAGCTTGTCACTATCAATACTCTTATTAACTCCTGTGAAAACCCTTGAATGATGCGTGCTGTGTCAATTATGAGAAAATAAGCCCTGATGATGTCATCAGGATTATCTCAAATGTAGCTTGAATGCTATAGATTCATTATCCAGCTGCAAACAGTACAGTTTCATATAAGGTTTACAAAGGCACTAAGTCTCCCTCACACATACACTTGGCTACAGATACCCCTCACACAGGTGGTCTCTCCAACTATTACTGTGTCTCTGATGTTTATTCTCTTCTACCAAAACTCCTGTCTTGAAAGATTAGATCAGGCCTTTCGCTACACAATTCAACATCTGTCCACCTGAAAGGAGGAGCGGCGTCCCCAAGCCACTTATCTGTCTACTTAGTCCATCTCTCTGCTTGTGATTCTGACTCTTGAGGTGGGACACCGCCAGTGGCGACATGAAAGAGATCACAGATCATCGCCGCTTCTGTGTTCAAAGGCATCTGCTTTCTTTCGCTTCTGACTGCTTTCAGCACATCAGGAGCATATGGTGGTGACGCTCACCGCCGGTGATTATCTTGTCACCCCTCTGTCAGTTAAAATTGAGAAGAAATTTGTTTTCTATTATCCAAAGTTGTTATTCAGTCAGGTTTATAAAGATTTCTTTGAATGTTGACTACAGAATACTTGATTATGATGCAGGAGCTGTAGATTTCCCATTCTATGCTTTGTTATTTGGATGAAACTGTGTATTTACCCCCTTAGTTCTGCAGAAACGGTTTCATGTAATCCCCACATTAATGCAAAAATGGCAGAAAATACTGTTTTTTAAGAGAAAACATATAATCTAAATTAGGTAGAGGTGGATAAAAAGATTTTGACATCTAGCAACCAGGTAATATGGTGTTGGAAGCAACAATGAATGAAACAAACTGTATTCTGAACTGAAAAATACAATGAATTCAAGTAATTTCTTCTTTTAAAAATGGATTTGTGTTTCTGCGTGTGTGGTCACACATTATAAGTAGTATCAGTCACATTTGAACTCTTTTGTTTAGATATCTCCAAATTCTGTGCTGACACATTATTATTATGATCTATAAAGCTGCTATAATCAATATTTTGATGTTGACACTGGATCAAACGCACACAGATTAAACCGACTGTAGTTGTCTCGTCTCTATGGAGCGTTTGAGCGTCTTTTAAATCACCGTTTTGGTTTTATGACCCGCAACTTTACTGTTTTGGTCTCATTGCTCTCATCGGCGTTGTCTCCAGACACAGCTGATGGATCCATTGTGTTCCAGATCAGCACCAAACAGCAGAATTAGCAGGTAGCTTGTGAACACAGTGACATCTTGTCCCCAGCTATTGGAGATCAAAACAGACCTTAAAGAGTGAATATTTTACTTTATTTTATTCATTAGGCGGCCAGGCACACAACTACAACTGAATTCTAATGTTTCTCTGTATTTGTTGTGAATACAACATTTTTCATATGAGCTTAAAAGGTGATAATATGTTACTGCTGAGTTTATATTTTATTCCCACTGCCTCCAAGAGGCCAAAAAAAAAAATCTAATCAGTCAATGCAGGTGTAAAGTAACAGCTGATAGTGTAAGGCACATTTCCAAATCTGTCTTTTTAGGTTCATGTACACTCAACTTTTATTTTGATGCTCCTTGAGCCCAGGTCAAGAGAAGAGAAATCATTGATAAACACCTTAGAATCAGTTACGACTTTTCAGCATCTTTCAAAAGCTAACAAAACAATCCAAAAGGCCGTGATGACTGTGCAGTGTGAGTCCAAATACAAAAAATCAACAGAGAAACTTCAATGCAATGATTCTGGGGGAAAAAAAAACAGACATGTAGACATGATTTGATCTCACCTCAGTAAAGGCTCGAAAAACAGGCCCGCTTTAGAGAATTACACCGCACGTCTTGGTAAGGTCATGAACCTCATCAGGTGCCCCCTTTGAAGAACACCACTGATTACTTAGATCCAAGTTAAGTTGGGTTCCCGGTCCCAGCAGCCCCATCGAACCCCATCGCCTCGTCCCAAGTAAGCCGCTTAGATCGATGGATAGATTTGAGGGCTCGTCTCAATCCCTCAGCTTCATTGATTACCACCCCCATTACAGCCCTCACGCTCCCAACCTCCCTGAACTATTTTATTTCTGATGCCTCGCTCTCTTATTTTCCTCCTCTATCAATCTCCAGCCCTTTCCTTTTTCCCTTATCTCTCTCAGTTATTCTTTAACTATAATTTGTCTTTCTCTCTCTTTGTTTCATGTGATGTCTTTCCCCCAACTGATCCATTCTGAACGCTTTTCTCCTCTCAGCTCTTTGTCTCTTGGTCTATTGGCATCTTCCTTTTATCTCGCCGTCTCCAACTGTATCTCCCATATCCCTCTTTTATCTCTTCTTCTCCCTCCTCCTCTTCGCTCGCTCTCAATCCCATAGGCCTCAGGCTCAGTGGACTATCAATCATCTAAAGCACAGACACACTTTTTGTGTCCTTGTCCACGGACAGCTGTGAACCTTTCGCCGGTCGCACGGGCGCGCTCGGTTCCATCCAAACTGCAGTTGAAGGTCTGCGTTGGTCTGCCGTTCGATGCATCCGCTCAGCGTCATTTGTCTCTTTGTATTGCTTCAAAGAAGAAGCATATATGTTGGATGTCCTCACACAATGTCTCTTCAGTTTTGTTATCTGAAGCATATCGGTGCGTGCGGTCTGCTCATGGAGCATAGGGGGGTCCATGCAGTTGCCCGTGGACAGATGAAGTGGAAGTATGAATTGGCTTTAATGAATTCAGCTCCCTCAGTCCCGTTGGTCCAATTAGTTGTCGTATTGAGTCAGTCTATTGGACTCTCCACAGGCAGAATCATCCTCCCAGTTCCACACACAGGAACATGTATTTGCCTGGATAAATGGTTTTTCTTTGGGAATACATGTTTAAAGAGGAAACCACAGATATGACATTTCATTTCTTAATTTCTGTACATCAGCTATTTAGTTGCCATTTTTGGCTGGACCGCAACAGCAGGGCCAGCCCTATAATCTGGAATGTCCCTGGCCGACTGACTGACTGAGTGATCATATTTCCACCACTGGTCAGCCGAATGCCACGTCTTTAATTGATGTGTTTGGCGATTTTGTCAGATGACATTGTGGTTTTAACATCAGGATTTGACCATAGGCAGTCCAGCCATTAATAGGTTTTGACCTAGTCTTATTTTAGTGATATCATTACCTTTGTAACAGGGTTGGTTGGTTCCATTGGCCAGTGAAGACTGTGAAGTATTTATTTCTAACATCCATGGACACACCTTACCACATTAGCGATATCCACCTGACTTGTGCTAATTGTACAGTGTGAATTGGGGACAACATATGGGGATTATCTAATGTTTGGAGTCCTGACTGCTTTGGAAAACAAGGAGTCATGATAAGAAACATTTCTTTTGAAGATTGCATCAGCTGTGACCTTCTCTGGCAGAGGGATCAAATGTGGAATGACATATAATGGTTGTGGTTACTCCCATCAGATAAGTCCTATGCTGCAGAGAATCCAATGGAAATCTTTAGGGGATGTGTTTGACTGTGTGTCAGAATGGGGGGGGGGGCAACAGGTGTTCATGAGTGCTGCTGTTTGGAGTGAAAGATGTGTTCAGTGAGAGAGAGACTCTCAGAGAGACACTCATGTGGAACTTTCTTGCAGTCAGTGGTGATATTCATATCAAACAGCTGCGTTTCTGACAGATGTTGGTGAATACTGATTTTTCTGGTATGGGCATAGTTGATGTGTTAGCACCTGCTGACTTGCGTGGGTTGCTCAATGCCTGGCTGGTGTTTTTCAGTGCCCCTTCCCTTCAGCGGACTGATGCTTCTGTACCGCTGTTGTCGGAGTATGCTGGGCGGTCAGAAGAGAACGCGTTATAGGTGGTGAAATTGAAAACAGGCGGAGCAACTTCAGGCTTTATTTCAGCACCACTGCTATGAAAGACGTAACAGGGTTTCCTTTTCCTTTTATATACTGATTACATTGATCATGTTTGTTATAGAATTGTTGATAAGAGAGGAAATCGTGTTTGAATTCTTGACTGAGTTTAAAATGTGTACCGATGCTGCTCTTTTGTAGTTTGCAGTGGAATTACAGGACTGTGTGTTAAGCCTCTTGTTGTGGATGCAACCCAATAATTTAAGGGAATCTGGGAGGATGCACATGCGTTTGTGAGAACATCACCAGCCCTAACTGTTCCGCTCTCGACCGCCAATTTGATCAGAGCCCAATTATAGTTATTGCTCAGATATCCATGGGAGGACAGGGGAAGCTTGAGAAGGGGAAGAAAACTGCAGAGACTTAAAGAAGAACTGAGAAGAAAATGAGAAGATGCAAACAGACCTGTTAGACATAAAACAGTGGAAATGACAAAAGGAGTGGAAAGTTTTAATTTAAAAAAAGATTTCCATGCGGGTGAGGGGTCGTCCTGCTTGTTCACATTTTACAAAATGATGCATATTGTTCTTCATGATAACTGTTTAAATACCATTTAAATCACCATTTTACCCATTGTAGGAACATGGAAAGGGACATTGTCAAGATGAGGAGTAGCAGCAAAAAACTCTGCTTCCAGCACCACTTACTTCATGAGGATGTGTAGTTGAACCGTGTTGAACCAGTTTCTGAAGTGCCCAGGACTTTAGTGTGAAGTTGTGCCTTGGATTTAGCTTGTATGCTACTAGAAGTAGAAGGAAAAGCAAAAGGGGTTGGCTTGAGTCCGAGACAAGTGAAAGGTTGCATTTTCTAAATTTGTATCTTTCTGAGAAAAATACAAACTTTTACACATGCTCAGTCCAAGTAGTTTTCAAAAATCTGAGAATAAAAGTTGATAAATCCCATTAACCCATGTGGTGCCTTATTTAAACATCTGTGTTTGTATTATAAATTATTATCTTAGAGGGGGGCCATTATGCTTATTTCCAGCTCTTTGTTTTTATTCTGGGACTCCACTAGAGTAGCTGTGCATGATTCTCAGTAGAAAAAAAAAATCTCTCGGTTGAGCCTGTGACTGAAACTCCCCAAAAGCCCACATTTTTCTGATTGGCCAACTGCCAGAAGCACCACCTCATCCTCCTAGCAGTGTGGAGGTTCGGAAAGTAAACTGTAGTAAGTAACGTCATTGATTGGAAATTTCTCAAATCCATCCATACATGTTCATGTACGGACATGTACATGATCAGAATATTACGCCCATTACCTGCTCATTGTGTGACACGACAGTGGATTTAGTCTTTCGATCGCAACGCGTATATAAAAAATGTTTCTATATGCCCCCTGTTAATAATTGTACGTGCGAGTTATTCTGCTGTCGCCAAACGACTGTATAGTAAACTTGCACTGTGGGTTATTTGTGTGCTGTAGTACATTAAATGCTTATGATACTACTAAAGTAGACGACCTGTGCTTGGAGCAGATGACCGTATAAGGAATCATGACAAGCTGACGACACTGTGGCGGAGGTAGAAAGAACCGTTAGAAACCTTGTGTTCAGAGCAGACTGACGCCTGAGCTTTTGTCCCACAGGAACTTTACTTTTGCACATCTTTACCTTATTATTTGAAACTTTGGCAACATTTAATATGGATATCTGGCATTGAAACATTATACAGAATATATGACAGAAAATAAAAGCATACTAGGTCTAAATTATCTTTCAAAATAAAATCAAGTTTAAAAGAAGAAATGTTTCCAACCACAATTTATTTTTTTGAGCAATTTATTTTTTGTGTTTAACAAAAATCGACTATTTTTCCTACCACCTACCACAGTTCATATGTTATCCAGGGGAGCTCCTCTTCCATCTGAGTGGATGGACTCCTGCGAGAGGGGTCAGCACAAGCCTTTTGTGTGGACAGAGCAGAAGGCAAGCGGAAGCAAAGGTCCATGTAATTGCCCTCCTCTCTTCTCCGCCTGAGCAGTTTAATGAATGGTGGCAATCTCAAACTACTGTCAAAATGGTAACTAGTGCGCGGGTCACCGGCTGGCCTCAGATAAAGAGCGTGGTCAAGGTCCAATGCAAAAACGACTTCCACCAGATGTGACTACTCAGTGGCGGCTGGTGTCCTGAACCATTAGTGCGGCCATTGTACGGGGATAATGGGGAACTATTTGGATGAATGAAGCACTTTATTTTATGTGAGCATGTGTATGTGTCTGAGCGAGCAAGCAAGGGTTGGAGAGAAGTTACAGCCGCTGAAATGTCCTGTGGATAACCAGTTAAAATTGTCATGTTGGCTAATTGTCACTTATTTAAGGGGTCAGTTCTGTCTCAGGTCTCTACAGTTAACCCTGATACAATAAAGATGAACAGTTTTTAGGGACAATTTCTTTGGTAGAAGGTAGTTCAACTGAAAAAGATACAGTTAGGTCTATGGATTAACCAGTGTATCAGGGACTGTATCCCTGGAACAATATGCTGCTGTTCATTCAAAAAAAAAAAAAAAGCATTTCATTTTGTGTGTTGAATTTTATATTTAAAGAGGAAGTACACCCTGAAATTCTAATAGAATCTCTCCTCCAAGTATACTTTTAAAAATGCAGTAGATCAAGGTTTGAGGTGTAGGTAAACTGTCTGACTAATGCACAGTGTAGCATGGATAGTGACCTAATGCTAGTAATCAGAGCTAAATACATTATATTACATTAAATACAATTTTCTCAAATGAATAATCCAGGTGTCAAATCAAACATTTTAACAATGCAGAATGTGCATTTAGTACACTGTAAAAAAAGAAATGAAAGTATATTTCAGCAAAAAATCTCTAAAGAGAGCTTGCTAACAAGCCAAGCATTAACAAGTTAACAAGAAGTAGACTTTCGACTCTTACTGAACTTTTGATTCATCATTCATAATAAATGGTTTACAAATACATTGTGTTTTATGCTGAATTTTTCACATTACATATTATAAATTACACAAATAAAACTGAGGAAATTTAAGAGTTGTGAATCTGACATACTCATAGTCTAAAACGGGGAATTTAAAAGGATTAAAAGCAATAACAAAATCATTGAAATGTCTCGTGGGTAAAACGCTGTGGTGAAATATGTGTTTCCTATGCCAGAAATGGCGGCCAGCTTGAAATCTTCAAATTTCAAGTGGTTAATGGGATTTTTTTCAAATGAATGGCCCCAGAGGGAGAAACATACCAATATTGTATCCACATCTGAAAGATTATTGCAGTCATCTGCTGCACTATCAGAGGATGGCAGCACCTTGACAGTACCTAGATGCACATTTACGCCTCTATAAGAGAGCAGCTGTGTGATTCAGTCAGTGGTTAAGCTAATGTACTGTTTTTGAGCCCAGAATATCACCAAAGGAAATACCCTTCACTGTTTGCTATGTTTTGCGTCACAGTTGAGGTTTGACTTGTAGGAGCAAACAAGCAAGATGCTCCAGTTACACGTTTGATGGACACTGGTTAAAATACCAGGGGATTGTCTCTGGAGTTGGAACGTGACGCAGTAGCATCCAGTGCATGTTAAGATGCATGCCGGCTAACTGCAACGTCTCATAGTTGCATGTCGTCTCCCTCTCTTCCCCAGCCTCACCCTTCCTG
Organism: Seriola dumerili; assembly: GCF_002260705.1. Taxonomy (NCBI): domain Eukaryota; kingdom Metazoa; phylum Chordata; class Actinopteri; order Carangiformes; family Carangidae; genus Seriola; species Seriola dumerili. The sequence continues at coordinate 444,820 of NW_019174422.1, read as the reverse complement.
CCTGATTCTCTGCTGTTAAAGGTAAAAAGGCAAAAAGGCTGAGGTCCACAAACTGAAAGGCTTCATGCACAAGTTTGCATCTGCATCACTGTGTCTTTGTGTTTTCAAGTGTTTTTCTGTGGAGACAGAGAGACAGGCAGAGAGACAGGGATGGTGTCAAAATGTCATTCCCCAAATTTAATCACTGTGTAATTTACTTTTGTGCCACAAGAATATAAATTGAGCTTTTTTTTTTTTTGAAGTTCCTCTCTTTTATTCCAGCCTGTGATGAATTGTTTATGTGTGTGGTCTGTTTCTGTAGAATGCGAGGTGCCCTGGAGGGATGAGGAGGAGGCTTTTTTGGGGGGCGGGGGGGGGGGGGGCGGGGGGGGGGGGGGGGGGGTTGCACACTTCGATGGAGTATTTGTATTTCACTGTTTTTGCTTTGTAAATGAATGAGTGCATTCTTTCTCCGGAGCTTCAGCGTCTGTCTGTCTTTATTTCCCCCCCTCAGCCTCTTTCTTCCTCTGTCTCCTCCTCAGCAGCTGATTGATAGCGCTCCATTGACACAGTTGATGGAAATGTCTCGAGGACAAACCGCGGTTGTCAAGCTGGAGTTCATGATCAACTTGGCCATGAGCTGGACTCTCAATGGGGCCTCTTGTAGCTCTTGTGCGGAGTCATCCAGGGGTCCTGACCACCCTGTTGACTTTCCCCCAATAAAAGCCATTAGCTTCATTGTCTGCCAGCTTACAAACAAGGAGCCCACAGTGGCTGATTATGTGGTCACGGTATTACAAGATGGTTACAACAGAGCGATACTTCCTCTGCGACAGTTTGATTAGGTCGTCAGGTTCATCACAAACTTCCTCGCAACTTGTTATCTGAATCGATAACAAGAGGATACGGAAGAGTTTTTTTTTTTTTTTTTTCTGTCACTGCTCGTGAAAAAAAAATGAGCTCCCGCTTTGCTCGCTTTAGCTTGACATGTTTTCCGATACTTGTTGTGTCTAAGTATGGTTCTGTGATTTATTTGTATTGAATTGCAACCGACTGGCATTTCTTTAAAAAAAAAAAAAAAAAAAAAAAAAAATTTCCAGTACCACTCTGGGTTGGATTCTCAGTCTGTGCCAATTTTGCCCTTGAGTCCAATGAGCTGTAGGAAGAAGCTGCCAAGTTCTAGTCTTAATGCACTGCTCTGTACACTAGAGGCAATAGAGGAATCTGGCTCCTGTGCTGTTCAGCAGTTTTGTCAGTGTGGGTTGGTGCGCTGCTGCCAAATAAACGCTCTCTCTGCCTCCTGCCAGCAGTGATTTATGGCGGAATACATCCTTGCCCTGTCCACTTCATCCCCAAAGACAAATTATTTTCCAATTGAGCAGAACTTAGGCCTTGAAGAGCGGCTAAACACGGGGAAAGAGAGGCAGAATATTTCATTAAATCTGCCAAGGAGGTTATGTTTTTTGCCCGTGACTGCTTGCTTGTTTGGTTTTTTGTTTGTTATTGCACAAAAAGTACCAAACCGATTTGGACCAAACTTGATGGAGGGATGTGGCATGGGCTGGTTAAAAGAGGCGGGTCTGGGAATTTCTGGGAACTCTTTCCCTAACATTGTGAGATAAGACATTGTTTTCTCAGGAAATAATGTTTGGTTCTTAATGTAAAACAGGCTTCTCCAGCCTTTTTACACTGAGAGCTTCTTTGACAAAATAAAAGTGGCTAAGAGCTCCTCATGTTTTATATTACTGGTTACACGGCAACATATTTCCTGTTTGTTGGAAAAGTTTAGTTTATATCTGTTCTGTTATCAGAATAGTTGCTATCACTGCGTGTCACCTACAGCTGATCTGATGTAAACAAACGTGACAGCGTAACGTAAGTAACGTTAGTTGCATTTAGAGCAGATTCACTGGGTGAAGTTGTGTTGTTTAAAGTTTGTTCTATACATCCGTGCTTTGTACAGACTCTGTTCTCAGAACCAGTGGGTGAGCCACCTCCTGTTGGAAACCCCTGGTGTAAAACATGAGATTTATTTATGGTGTTGAGATCTATGACTTGGAGTTTGGTTGAGGTTCAGATAATAATCTGAACTGACAGACGTGAAGGATTGTTTTGCTTTGGTGGAGGCCTGCGGTCTAGTGAGTAGCATTTTGAGGAATGATGCATATGTCAATTTCATTGGGTTGATAGATTTGAGATGTACAGTTTATTTTCTCTGTTTCTTTCATGTAGCAGACAGAGGATGTGATTTAATGTGTGCCACACTTACAAAGCTATAATTATAGATTTATATTCTAGACATGGCTTCCTTGGAACCAGCAGGCCAAATGTATTTTGTGTCAGAGGAAGTGTACAGGCTGTGCTTCTTGAACCCGGCACTGGGACACGGTGCATGTTCTATGTGTTGACACAATACAATGCAAAGACTGGCTGAGCCAGACAGCCAAGTGATGTGCTTTGTATATACTATCAGGTTGTTCTGTTGCACAACTCCATCATTTCAAAAGTCATGCGGTGTATTTGTCCTCCCTGCTCCCTACAATGACTGTATGTTCCAACAATTGAGATCATGATTAGAGCTGAAACAATAATTCGACTAATCAGTCATTTTTAATAATCAGTTGTTTGAATTAGGGCTGCACAATTAATTGAAATCTCAATATGGCCAAGTGCAATATCCAAGTCACAGGAGCTGCAATTTGTTTTTGATAAAAGGTCAAATGTGTCACATTGTTGTGCATTGTTAGCACTATAAGTGTTGTGGTGCTACAGAGACGCCCCGGCCTACGCATCATATTCTCCAGATGAAAAGGAACATGTTTGTTTGGTGCAAGACATTTTTTCTTTTTTAAATGTGAACCTGAAATCACAATCACGTATCGCAGTATCTGCCAAAATTATGGCAATATGAGGTATTTTTGCATATCGTGCAGCCTTGGTTTGAGTCTTTGAAAGTAAATTGAATCTCTTTGGGTTTTGATCTGTTGGCTGCTCTCCCTGGTTTCTGGGAGGGAAGCTGCACACCGTTCACAACTGGTATCAACGGTACTTGATGTTTGTACTACACTAAATCTTGATGGTTGTTGGTGTTTTTCACAGTTTTCAGACATTTTAAAGACCAATATGAATTATTGATCGATCAAGGAAACCTTCTGCAGATTAGCCCACAATGAAAATAATCATTCTTTGGATCACTTTTTGCTTTAAAGCTGCACTTATCACTCTTTTTATATCAACAATTTATCAAATAACTGTGTGGGTTCATCACTCATGGAAACTTTCTTTGCAGCCCAGCAGGCAACTGTTTTCAGTGAAAAAGCTCTGGTAAAGCCACAGTGCACTACCTGCCCAGCAGTAAGGAAAAAATTAGTTAGCTAACGTAGCGCTGTTGCTAACCAACGTCATGAGTGTATCAAATCATATCAAACAAAACAAAATAAAATGATTACAGCTCAAGGAGGAAGGAAACTAAGATTGGCTTGAGGGAGTGTGGTAGATCTCATCCTCACGTCAAGAGCCCAGTGCTCTGCCTCCACTCTGCCTTTCTGCCTGCATGGAGAGAGTGTCAAACTTTGCACTAGTGTCTCATTAGGAGAGAGACAGCTGTGCAGAGGCGGACAGCCTGTTTCCAGAGACACCAGTTGAGTCACATTAGGCCAAAGACCAACCAGGGAATACTTGCTACATTCTGCACGACTCAGAAGGCCTCACACAGGCGGGTTGTTCACGACTTCAGATGGGGATGCTATCTAAATCTTCATCAGCAAAGAAAGTTTTTATGACAGTTAGAGGCGTAGAAAGAAGCGGGTTGTACGCTGTCACTGCATCTGTTAGAGCTGTTATCAGCCCTGGCAAGCAGGCTCCCGCTCAGGGAGATGTGTCCTCTGTTCTGCTTTTCTGGACTCCATAAACATCTTTGGAAGCCAAGCTCCACCAGGCTTGGAACTCCTGAGTTTGGGTTGCTTTGAGCCAAGTGCCTTGAGACTCCACTGAGTGGCTTTGATGGCAGTCTGTGTTGTGGAAATGAGTCTCGAGCTCTCAAAACTCATTGGGTATGTCCCCAGCTGTGGTGCTCCGCTTTTACCAACTTTTAGTTCGGTGCGAAAAAAAAAAACAACTTTTTGAAGACACAGTTAAAGAATAGTATAGTAACTGCGTCTGAATGCTACAGGCTGTGGGATCGCTCTGACATGAGAGGGCAATATCAAACTCTTGGGCTCTTATTGTGCCTCTGTGCCGGCGACAGCCAGAGCCGTCCGTCCCATTCTCGCGGACGCGATATCTCAGTAAGGCCTTGATGGAACTTCTTCAAATTTGGCACAAATATTCACTTGGAGTCAAGGACAAAGTGATTAGATTTTGGTGGTCAAAGGTCAAAGGTCAAATTCATGGTGACCCCACAAAATATGATTGATCTCGATATGTCGAGAACACAAAAAGTGTTTTGGCGGAGGCGTACAACTGCGAGGTGTAATTCTAGTTTTTCCTAGAGGTGAGGTCTTGTAGCGCTTCAGCAAAACGTTTGGGCCTGCAGCCACGTATTTTAGTAAGTGAACTGAGCAAGACAACGCAGCCTTCGGCCTTTCTGACAAAGAGATCAAGCAGATATTTACCTCCCGAGCTTGTTAGCGGGCTTTAATTTTCTCAGAGGCCACCAAGACTGTAAAAAATTTCACACATTTGTTCTTTCAGAAGTAAAAATAAGAGCCATAGTCATGCATCTAGCACCACAGAGAATATGGTGATACAGGCAGTGCTTGCTTTCCACATTAAGATGTATCAGGAGTGTCCATATTGCAGAGAGCTTGCAGCTTGACTACCTGTGAGCAGCCACCTTCAAGACAGTCTGTTGGCAGCTGCCTCTGGGCAAGACCCCTTGGCCCATCAACTTGCCTCTGCCTGAAGGCAGGCCCCGGTTTTTCACTCGCTCCGTTACCTAGAACTGCGAGCTGGCCTGTCAATCACACCTCCAGGCCCCACTGTGCTGCCTGACCCACTGGCACTCTTGCCATGACAACGCAAATCCCAGCAGACCTTGCTGTCAAGAGCAGGAGATCTCAGAAATATGAAAGACAAGAGTCTCTGATCCAGTACACACTTATGGGGTTTCTGCCCTGGACCAAGATGTCTTGGTCATATGAATAATACATACATCTTAGTTTTTTATTTGTGAAACGCTGTAATAACATAATATACAATATATGTATATCATATATATAATATGTTTTCAGTCTCCTAACCCGAAAACAAACGAGTACTCTACTTGAAATAAAGATTTCACATCTAAATCGCCTCAAGAAAAATGTGTTGAAGCTAAATTTATAATTTTGCTTGCACAAAGGAGGAACACTGAGGGAGAGCACAGCGTGAGCTTTCTCTAGAATCAAGTTAGTTGTTCAGGGTGATAGTTTCTCCAAGCACCCTCAAATAAAACTCATGAAAATCAGCAGCGGTGCAGACGTAGTTTCCCTTTGCAGATCAGAGATTAGTTGAAATCTTGGCCAAACATTGATCACATCTATGCAGGTCTATTGACCCACAAATTGTGCTTTTACGTATAAAGTAAGTAAGTAATTATGAAGTATTGATTAAAAACACTCTCTTCAAGTCCTGTTGCCTGAAACTGTTTTGTGCTTATGGGCCTAAAAGAGAGAGAGAAGAGAAGTAGAAGTAGATTTTTTTTAAATGTGATTTTCTTTTTTCTTTTATTTGCCTTTGAGGGTTAAAATGGAATTTTTAAACACTAGTTTATCATGTTTGTATTTATTATTTTTCCTCATTAAATTTGTTCCATAAAAGCTTAATAAAGAAAAATTAAAACATAGACCATTATTTAAAAAATCTACCAAATTAAGAACAATGTAAAATTCATAGTTGGCAGTTTAATCAAAATTCTTATGAGGAAAATGGTAAATATTAAATTACAAATTGAATTATACAGAGAACCAATGAGAGAAGATGTCTGCTAACACCAAATCAGGAATTGTTTGAAATTGCTATGTTATTACTGCTGCACAATATTAAATCATCCATTAGCAGTTCTCATAGCTGTTAGCATGGGCTAGTATTTAGCATGTGAGGCCACAAGATCAAGAGAACTGTGAACTGCTCAGTTTGATCATGTCTAAAATGATTAATTATTTAAGCTTCCTCAGTGATTAAGCTAGTTTAATGCACAAGTGATCTGAAGCTGGTTGGAAGGTTTTTTATTTTGTGGCTAATCATTATTTATTTTAGGTATTTGCAGATAACAGAGAAACAAGTTGTAAACACCACACTGACAAAATTATCACCTTATAAGAGTTGTGGTAAAACCAAAACAATGAGCTAAAAGGTGGTACAATGCTCGGTAGAGCTGAGGGGAACTGCTAAATGCTAAATCAGGAGATGATTCTCTGTGAGTTCATTGTCCTTTGATACATTGTTAAAGGTTCCATATAATGTAAAGGTCTCTGTCCATGTGTAGTTTGATTATAGATCAGGTCTAGGTTCTATATTAATACTGTGAAAGTATCAAAGCCTCAGTCCACAGAGAAATGCACACAGCCTGTATTCAGACACTGATCCTTAAAACCAGCCGTTAGGACTTCTGGAACTTTGTGATGTCACAACAAAGCAGTCACCACTGTCAGCCATGCTCCAAGCCCCGCCCACCTGGACCACCATCCATGATTTGGTTTCTCTGAGTGTTTACCTGAAATCTGTTATATTTTTAGTAAATCACTTAGAAAACAGTCAGAAGAGAGGCTCAGAGCCTCCTCTCTTTTGATTGGCTGGCTGACATGTTGTTACTAGAGCTCCAGAGAGAAGCCTGAGAGAGGAGATGTAAATCTACTTTGAGCTGGTTTTTGGTTCTTAAAACCACAAATATATCTTCTTATGGATCAACATTTCAAATAAAACACAGGAGAAGAGGAAAATATGTATGTATATTTAATGTAAAAAATATTGATTAGTGTAGCTTTAAAAAAATGTAACGAGAAAGCACTGAATTATAATCTGATACTGTTTGTTAAATGAAATACAGCTGCTTTGAAATGAATAAAATATTTTACAACAAAAGATGTAATTGAGCAGTTGTATGAGTTAAGAAATGGATGAGAAATCAAAACAAAAAACTGAATTTTTCATGCCTCTTTAAAATGATCTGAGGGGTTGTGGATAAAAAATCCTGTCTATGGCCCTGATTTCATTCACCATCCAGTCCTTCTCTTCAGTTCTATCTTATGTCTAAAATGTATCTCTCTCCTCCACCTTCTGTCGCAGGTCATCCTGATCCTGACCAAGTACTACCACGCTGACTCCACCAAGGTGCTGGAGAGCTCGCTGTGGAGGTAGGCCAAACGTTTACACCATGTTCACTCTTGCTGGAATATCTATATGTCACGTCCTGCCTCGGCGAGGTCAGTGCCGATGTCGGTTTCCTCTCCGCCGCGCTTCCTCAAGGAGACGAGGGGTTGATAGAGAGATGCGAGCGCTAGGACGGACAAAACATCAGCAGGCAGCTAGGAGTGAAGTGGGGGACCGGAGAGCGGCGCTGGGAGGCCAGAGTGGGCATCTGTTTGGGCAGATAGCATATCAGCATGGCACAGGGCGGGACGGCGGGCGCCGGCAGTGCCAGGGAAAGGGGTCAAGTCTGGCTGGCAGAGCTTCTTCTATTTAGCAAAGCTGCTGCTCGCCAACAACTCTTCACACTGCTCTTTGCTTTTGAGCGGCAGAAAAAAAGCGACGCATCCGTTCCCCTCCACTTCACAACAACTGTATCTTGTGATTGTAGATATTTTTTCTCATGGAATATTAATTTCCTCTTTATTCTACATCTTCCCCCTCCAGCTCCTGGGGTGCTGCTATGTAGCTGAGGCTGACCTTCTCATAGACAAGGAGTGGGGGTGGTAGAGACTTAATTATATTAAAATTTCCCAATAAAACCTCAGACAATAGTGAGGACAGGGCTCATAACACTGGCTAAAATTAGCCGTCTAGAAGACATTCGCAAGAGTAAAAGGTTTCTGATGGTGGTACTTAATTCATGCCATTTACCTCACTGAGGGCTCCATGACTTCAAAGCTTCAGCCTCTCATTATCTCACTAGCTAGCTGACTGCCTGTCTCCCTGGAGGACAGACATGAATAATGTACATATTTTTATCCTGCCCCTGTTGATGTTTTAATTGTTGCAGTCTATGAATAATGCTCCAGATTCACCACTGGACAGCCGGCTCGAGAAAGGGGGGAAAAAAAAAAAAAAAAAAAAAAACATAGCAAATGGTTGAGTTTAATCTGAATTGAATCTAAATTGGCAGAAGCAGAAGAAGCTGCCAGGCTGTCTGTTGGCGTTCATGTCCCAAAAAAGCAGAATTTACCATGAAATTAGCATGTTTCCAAGAGGGCTCTGTGGCCACGTCTTGGTAGGTATTATGTGTGAGGTGTTACCTCAGTGTCTTGTAGCTGTCAGCTCAGCGTGGTGTGGCGTGGACAGACAGAATCCACAACAGCCTATAGGCTTTGAAGTCCAGGGCTGCAGGATCAAATGAGGAAGATGGGGGGAAGATGAATGGGTTTGGCGTCTTGCCCTGTCAGGTGGCGTAGATCAAGATGCCAGATTTCACACAGGGGGAAAGTTAACAGCACAGAGGAAAAGTTTTTGAGGGCAGCTGAGTAAATGAACTGAGAACCTTTCAGATCAGCAGTGCTCTATAGAGGCTCGTCTTGTGTCAGTGAGCAAAGCACACAGCCGCTGTCTTCACAGTTCAGCACCTATAGCTGAGCAGCTCAGGTGAATTCCAGCCAGAACACTGGATATCGGCCAGTGTCATTCACTTCTCAGGATCAGTCAGTAAAATGTCTTTCCAAAGTTTAAGCGAGGCTTATTTCATAGCAGACTCTTGGCTTTTTCCTGCATTATCAAACGTTGCCAGCTCGCACCTTCTAATCGTAACCAGAACCACACTCGGTGCCATGTCTGTATTTCCCGTTGTGCTGTGGAGAGTTTTGTCTGCCCTCGGGCTTCGGCGTCAGTGCTGGCTCCTTTGTAATGGCTGCCTGTTATTCCAGCATGTCTGTCCTTCAGTCTGTTATGGCTGGCCCAAGGTCCCGTGCTATAACACGGCTGATAAAAGAGCTCCACACATCCCCCCTCACTCGCCTGGTGAGAGCGGCTCTCTTTGTGAAGGGAGAGCAGGAGAAAGTCAGTGGAAACTCATGGACTACCTGAGGCTTTCTGGGCAGGTTGTGCTCCTCTTTTAAGTGTTAAAGTGAAAAGATGAAAAAAATTGATGCAGATTCATCTTTTTTTTTCTTTCTTTCTTTCTTTCTTTCTTTCTTTCTTTCTTTCTTTCTTTCTTTCTTTCTTTCTTTCTATCTGTGGTCATAGAAGTCTCGGTGTGTTCATTGATGCTGCAGCATTGATGTTATGTTCTATTTCAGAGAAAAACAGAGTCTTCATTTAGGGGAGTTTTGCCAAACTTTTTCACTCTAAACAACATTTGGTTATTTAGTGATGATTTTAAATGTGCTACATTTACCCTGCTATCAGTAAAACATTAAGGTCCTATGGGAGTTTAAGGAAGTGTTTTTCAAATGGCCACACTTGAAGATGTTGTGGAAACCCTGTGATCCCAGCCTCCTCCTGGATGCATCCCACTGCCTGTGTGATCTCTCTCTAATAACATCTTTGTAGCCTTGACACAACACTTTCGGACCGCCTCTTTTCAAAAGCATTCTTGGTGACGGAAGAAGTGACAGAAATATTTCTGTGTAGAATGAAAAAAACTAACACCTTTAACACCTTTGCACACCTGGCCAATCACTGCATGAACTAGGCGCAAGTGTCAGGTTGTCAGTTTCGGAAAAATTGGCACAAATTTTTAATACAACTCACCTGATTCCCTGAATCAGATGTTGTGACAGTTCAACAGGCGCTTTGAAGTGTGTTTTGAAGTTTGAGTCATACTGAGACCTTTTCTGCATTCATTAAGAAACATTAAAGGTCCCATATTGCATGAAGTAAGATTTCCATGTCATCTTTGATTATAAAGAAGGTCTAGGTGTTCTGTCCATATTGTGAAAGTAGTGCAGTGCTCAGTCTGAGCCTTAAAACCAGCCGTCTGTAACTTCTGTAACTTTGTGATGTCACAACAAAGTAGCCGCCACCCTTAGTCATGCCCCAAGCCCCGCCCACCTTGACCCACCATCCAACCTTGGAGGATTTGGTGAGTGTTTACCTGAAATCTGTTATATTTTATTCCATCACTGAGAAAACAGTCAGCCAATCAGAAGAGAGGCTCAAAGCCTCCTCTCTTCTGATTGGCTCACTGACCTGGTGTTACTAGCCTGAGAGAGGCGATGTAAAACTCCATTGATGGTTTTTGGTTCTTGAAAACCACAAATGTGTATTTTCCTATGAATCACCACTTCAAATAAAACACAGAAGAAGAGGAAAATATGGAGCTTTAACATGAAGTGATTTTCAGTAATTAACGGTAAATGTTTAACAGTCTCTGGAAACAGCAGATGGTGAATAGTGTGATGCTGAATATGAGAGCCACAACGAGTTCCCACTCCGTGTCCTGCTTGAAGACACTTAAATAAGATATGGTGACCCACTCAGCTTGTCCCGACTTGTGCCTTAAATGCAGATCGAATTTGGATACGGCATCAGAGTACACAGAGGGAAAGGTGCTTGTAGATTACGCAGAGATGTGAGGATTTGCCACTGCATTACCAAACACTGTGATGACTGCGGGCTGACAGAACTAATCTTAAGACTCTGTTGCTCCAAGTCGAACCATGAAACACTCAGTAAACCTTTTTGATCCTCAAACTGAACGGAGCAGATGTGCACTTCTTTTTTGAATCCTCAGTGTGAGTGTTTCTCATTTTTAGATGATACACAGAGCTTCAAACTTTGGGCCATCACAGGTTTATGATTTGATGGATGATAATATCTTGATTTCTGGTGGTGTTTTACTGTCTGAGAAAAGGCTACATTCTGTTCTAGATGCTTCTAAAACCACAAATTGCATCTCTTGAATTAATTTGCCATATCTTGGAGCATCCTTTGATTTTATTTTTATAAGATGCACACAGAAAGTGCAATTATCTGTGCTCAAATCCAGGCATATTTGATATTGGTGGAGGTTTCATCTGCCTTCAGAATGAACCTTCCCAAAGCCGTGTTGATCAGATCCTAGTATGTACAGTATCCTGTATCCTCATTTTGTATTTTCAATTTAACCCAAAAATGATCACACACTCTCATAAACTGGGTGCTGGTGTGAGAGTCAGGGGGGCATTTATAATTCATGCCCCCTCTTCACACGTCTTCATCTGAAGAGGTGGGGGTGGGGGAGTGGTAGCCACTGCACAGCAGGGGGGGGGGGCTTCACTGCTCGCTTGTGGATGAGGTGGTCGTCTGCAAGCCAGCACTTCTGTACGTCCGTCCCATTCCAGGGGATACAATATCTCTGTAACACCTTGAAGAAACTTCTTCAAGTTTGGCACAAACATCCACTTGGACTCAAGGATGAACGGATTCGATTTTGGGGGTCAAAAGTTAACAGTTAAGGGCGTGTNCTGTATCCTCATTTTGTATTTTCAATTTAACCCAAAAATGATCACACACTCTCATAAACTGGGTGCTGGTGTGAGAGTCAGGGGGGCATTTATAATTCATGCCCCCTCTTCACACGTCTTCATCTGAAGAGGTGGGGGTGGGGGAGTGGTAGCCACTGCACAGCAGGGGGGGGGGGCTTCACTGCTCGCTTGTGGATGAGGTGGTCGTCTGCAAGCCAGCACTTCTGTACGTCCGTCCCATTCCAGGGGATACAATATCTCTGTAACACCTTGAAGAAACTTCTTCAAATTTGGCACAAACATCCACTTGGACTCAAGGATGAATGGATTAGATTTTGGGGGTCAAAAGTTAACGGTTAAGGGCGTGGTGACATCACACAGCAACAATTTTTTGTCCTTATGAACGTGATATCTCGGTAACGCCTTGACGGAATTTCTTTAAATGTGGTGAAAACATTCACCTGGACTCAAAGACAAACTGATTAGATTTTGTTGGTTAAAGGTCAAAGGTCAAAGTCAGTGTGACCTCAAAAAAAAAAAAGTTTTGGTCCTGTGAATGCAATATCACAAATGTCCACTGGGACTCAAGGATCAAAACAAAACACCTTTTAGTCACAACTCAAGACTTCACTCAGCAATTATGACAAGATTTCACACAATTGGTTCATATTTTCTCTGACTCTGGATAAACAGGGATGTAACCTGAAACTAGTCTGAGTGGCCGGAGGCAGGCACCCACGAGGAGGTCTTGTTTTGTACTTGTTTCATTTATGGTTACTGTGTGTCTGTGTGTGTGTGCGTGTGTGCGTGTGTGCGTGTGTGTGTGTGTGTGTGTGTGTGTGTGTGTACATTTCTGTTTTCTTGGTGTAGGTATTTGTATACAGTCTTTTGTATTTTAGGTGTATTAGTGTGTGTGTGTGTGTGTGTGTGTGTGTGTGTGTGTGTGTGTGTGTGTGTGTGTGTGTGTGTGTGTGTGTGTGTGTGTGTTCACGCGTGTGCGCCTCCAGGGCTTCTTTACTCTGAACAGTAGGGGCATCAAACTTCAGACAGATTCATCAGCCCCTCCAACAACCCCCCCCCTCCCCCTCCTCTCTCCATCAATTAACTCATCCTTTCCATTCCTCTCTGCTTCTTTCTCTCCGACTCAAAGTCAATTTGCACATTTTCTCTGTTTTCAACAAAGCCGCTCTTTAAAGCCGCGTTCAAGAAGCCGAGCAATCAGGGAGATGAAAAGTGATGATACAGGTAGTAGAAGCTTTGATGGTTCCCGTCGGCAGAGTAGGTCACGACAGCAGCAAAACAGCAATACGATACCAATGAGTAGAAGGAAATAACACATGAATCGATTTACTTAAGCAGAGCATATACATATAGATTAACACATTAATATGTAGGCAGTTGAATAATTACTGTAATCGACAGTCAGATCATGCAACCAACCAGCAAACACAGTAAGCAACATCGTCTATGGGAAATCCTACAGTTTGTAGCATCTTCAATGCAACAGAACGTTTCACTATTACAGCATTACAAATTTATTTCTGTTCTTGACTATTTATACTTACCGTCATCAATATGTTTTTATGCCTCCTTGCTGATTAGATTTTGGTGGTGAAAGGTCAAAGTTACTGTGACCTGACAAATCCTTCAGTCCTCATTGACTCTACAGGCCTCCAGGAACACACTGGTTACGTCGCGTGTGCATGGCGGCTGCGAAACGTTTTACGTCCATATTGACAGTTTAAGTATCATCTCTGGCCTGAAACATGTTTAGTTTTTCACCTTTAACGGGTTAGAGTAACACTCACATGACACGCATCAGAGATTTGTCACGTGTGATGCGTCTCCCAGCAAAAACAGACGGAGAACAGACCTGTTGGTTTCATATTATCATCATACCAGCAACATCACATGAAACTGACATGTCCACTACAGTCGTCTCTGTCTAGGCTGAATCTGAATCTACAGTCTGAAATTCCACATTCAAGTAATCTGCAAACTCTTGTAGAGAGATAAAGCAGAGAAGCAGCTGGTGTGAACACACACATACACAGACACACACACACACACACACGTCTTTCTCCACAGCAGGTCAGTGACATCAGCCGCCACGCTCACGCAACGCAGGCAGTGACTTCCCGGCTTAAGGGAGGTGTCTGATCGGCTGCAAAGTCATTCTCACAACCAGCCAGAACAGTCACAGCGAGAAGGGAAGAACGAGGACACTGATCAGACCTCGTGCAGTATTACTCCCCAACACCTGTAAACATACTTTGAGAGAGAGAGAGAGAGAGAGTTCCCCTTTAACCGGAATATACGAACTGAAACTGAAAGACAGCGTCGATGCAGAGCACAGAGGGAATGTAAGACGAGTGAAAGAAGTCACTTTATAAACTCGTGTTTCTTTGCTTCAGTTTGTTTCAGTGTCTTGAAGCTGTTGCTTTGAGGCTCAGTACCGCAGCTCCAGCTCACTGCTAACTTTGATGCCTCCTTAATCAGTTAATTTCAGACGTGTGTGTGTGTGTGTGTGTGTGTACGTGTGTGTGTACACACACAGTTATTTCACCATTACAAATGTGTTGATGATTAGCCCTCCCTGGGGTCCAGATCACATTTCCCCAAACTAAACCAGGAGAGAGAGCCACAGAGTAGAAACATGTGCTTTTGGGCCTAATCAGGACAGCATGTTTCATTTCCCCTCCGCTCTTCCTCTAACCCACTCCTCACTTCCATTCATTTATTTCCCTCTCAGGCTGATTTCTGTCCATTTTCTTTCTTTCTCTCTCTCCCCGTTCTCGCTGTGTTGCTCCCTCAGTCCAGATGGTCTGGGGTGCAGTAAATACTTAATTGAGGCGAGAGCATCATCCTCCCTTCAGCCCCACACACCCCAACTCCACCACCACCTCACCGCTTCCCTCATCCATGCATATTTCACAGCCTGGAGAGAGAGACACATAGATAATGAGAGAGAGAGAGAGAGAGAGAGAGAGGCAGCACCCAAGAGAGCTTTGTCTGCTACTTAAGATGGCAGCCAGCGAGTCTACTTTCTAAACACAAGTGGTTTGATATAGAACCACAAAACAGGTCTCCAGGGTCATGCCACGGTGCTGGGTAGAACCATTTTAGAAAGGATCTCTATAGAACTCTGAGGCGTTACAGGCACAAATAGAAAACTAAACCCTAACTGGGGAGATGTTGAAGGGCTTTTTCTGGGTGAATCATTGCACACAGGTACAATGAAGAACAGACAAGAAGCTGCTCCAGTGATGGATAATTTATTGTGTTTGGGTGGAGAAAAGTCCTGGGGGCCCAGATGCATGAAACCCTGTAGATTCATGATTAAAACTATGTGTACGCACAAAACCAGAAATATAAATACGCATTCTTTTCATCAGGATTATAAAGCCGATGTCCCCCGCATGGTTTCGCTTAATGAATCTCACTTATTGAGAAATTGGGCGCATGTGCACGAGCCTCATTTCCACTCCCACATTTAGCCATAAATAAATAAATCCATTTTTTTTTTTGCACGTCTCAAGATGACAGAAAATACACCTTCTTAAGACGTAATTGATGTGACATAAAATGTCGTGTCGACGCGTCAGTTTTGAAGGTCTTAAAGTGTTGCTACCACTGCAGAGGGGAAACCCTATAGAAATTCAAATTTGACTTATTAACCTGGACATCAAAATAGATGTTTTTGACCAATCCGTGTTCCACAGGGAACGCTCTCTCAATCAATCGAGTTGCATAAAAAAAAAAAAACACGGTCTGTGCCACAAATGATCAGACACAGAGATGAGTGTGAAACTGAGACTCTCACAGATAAGAGACAAAAACACTCATCAGTTTACTTTACTACAATCATTTACTCTGAACTTCATTTATTGGCACTTGAGTCTTAATGAGGCTCCAGACAGACTCTAACACTGTGATCAGTAAATATTAAAATAATATCAAACAGTTTAATGAATTTACTCACAATAAATGAAAAGATATTAAACGATGCTGAAAGAAACATTGAGCACAAACACAGTTATTTCAGTTTGTGAATTTGAAATGACGTATGCATGGTTTTTGTGTGTACGCATCATTGATGCGTCCGGCCCCTGGTCTTGTTTCCATTTCCTCATAGAAGAAGGGACAGTGTAGATATGCAGCCGGCTACTGATCTGTGTCTGCTTGTTTAACTGTAACATCATGAGAGGAGATGCACTTTCCCTCCTTTCAGTGGATTCAGATCATCAGTTAATTTTCAGTAGTGAACATTGAATTACATTTAATCCTTGTTAATTTTGTTTCTGTGAACGCACAGCTCAATGGTACTTCAATAAAGTTAATTGAACATGGTTTAATTGGTTTAGTTTTAAACATTATGATAGAAAACATTGACTTTAATTGGATTTACTTATTCAGAGAAAGTGATGCATAACTCAGCTGCAGTTTGAAATCCACTCTATATAAACCAGCTGTTCTCACTGTGAAGGAATTTTCTTACTTTTAGTAGATACACACTACCACCGTAAGGGTACGCGTCATACAGACCTCATACTGTTAGACAGTAGCTCGCTGTTTAACTTCTATAATGACTGATAGTGTCCAGATGGCCCCATTCCTATCCTCGGTAACCATGACGACCAAGGTCTTATAGATAAGGATGCAGGGAACAGCATAACTCGGAGAGAGCTGCTCAAATCCAGTTCTCTGGATGTGAAGCAAAAGGAAAGACAGGCAGCAGTGGTTAGGTCAGACATGTCACTATGTTTAGTGACCAATAGAACCTCACACATATAGGTGAAGACTATAGACGAGCCTTGTTTGGGCTCATCATTTTCTCCTCAGTGTGTCAAGTTTTCAATAAATACTTCTTCCCAAGACATCTGAGTATGAAATCTCTAGGTGAACTTTCTTTGGTTCACAAGACCAACAATCACATCTAAAAGCTACACTAATCATTATCTAGCTGTTATGTAATCAATAGGCCAAATGACTGGAATGTGGAAGGGGTTTGCTCGTACTGATGGACCCTGTGAAGGGTTTTTTAGCCTCTTTTAGCATCATGGTTTTGATTTAAGGCCCACAAATTTAGCTGTTTTCTTCTTTGTTTCCTTGATTTTATCAACACTGTAGATAGTAGGTAGAAAAGGTTCTGGTAAACCCTTTGTCCACTACCTGCGCAGCACCAAATAGCAGGGTTAGGGTTAGACTAGAAGGTGAATATAGTGCTGCATTTAGCAGCTGAAGAGACAGATATTTTTTAGATAGATCAAAATCTACTATATGTCTGGGCTGCATGTGGTCAGTGCGATTGAGGATGTAGTCGAGAACTGTTGTGCAACCGCTGTAAACAACTGACATCATCGTGTCATATTTGCATTCAGCTTAGTATCAGCTGGTTTCAGCTCTTTATCTGTTCTCATCTCTCCTCCTCTCTGTGCTCACATATACAGCATTTTAATACAGCTGAACTCACAGTAAAGCTGTTCTCAGTTACATGGTTTTCTGCTGCTGTTGAAGACAAGGGAACAAGCTTGGAATAATGACTGAAGCACAGAACGTTAAGTCTACATCTACATACTTCTCAAGCTGCTAATCTGTGGCTCATATGTGCTAATCCTGATTTTATAACCACTTCGTCTGACAGCATCACCAAACACATAAGTTAAAGAGAAAAGACTGAGCAGTAATTTTTGGCTACATTTCCTTGTAATATAGTCATTCGGAGAGAAAGTTAGCGTTAGAAAGTAAGACACAGAACATCTTTCTTGTTGCATTTTCACACAGCACACAGCCTCCGTCTGGGTAACAAACTGCTGCTCCGCCTCTCTGTCACTCACTGAACCTTTAGGTTTTTTGAAAAATGCACTAAATTGGAAACACTGCAGGCTGTAAACGCCCCGCCCCCAAGCTGTTTGTGCCAACACATTTTGAAAGAGCCAATGGGGAACCTCGCACACTTGGCAGAATGACTAATGGTACACTGCTGACCAATTTGATCACTCGACTCTGTCACTCAGTCAGTCAGTCAGCCAGCCAGTCATTCACTGAATCAATCAGTCAGTCAGTCAGTCAGTCAGAAATGGGCATTCGCATTAATAGGGCTGGCCCTTAAATTTTAAAAGTTTAAGAAATTTTTTCTTTTCTTCTTTTTCATTTTCTATTTTGTTTTTTATTCCATTAGTTAATTTATAAGAAAGAAATATTCTCTATAAGATTAAAACTCAGATTCTTAGATTGAGATTATGAGACTACATGAAAATAGCTACATCGTTACAGTGCATACTTTAAAAAAGGAAAGTTGCAGTATTACATTATTTATCCGCACAAATCACAAATATAATGTACATACAAAATACATCACTGCTGTTATGCTGTGTAGCTGCCGAAATGGTCCACAAAAAAACCCCCAAAAAATTCAGTCTGAGGGTCAGTATCAGTTAAAATTCAAGCCAGAAATGGAAAGTTTGTGCATCGTCCAATAACACAACGACTGCCAATATTAATCTGTTAGGAAACGGAGGAGAATGGAGAGGTGCACAAAACTCAGCTACTATCTGATTGGACCCGAGATGAACTGGAAACTGAGACAACTGTGCAAGCATGTGGCTGTGTGTAGATCATAATGCCATGCAGTGTGTGTCTGTGTAGATGAACTGCATGTTGAGCATATTTAGGTGTGTTTTTGGCACGTACGTGCATGGGAGTCGGATCGTTTTCACACAGCGGCTGAAAGGGCCCATGTGCCCGCACATCTGGAAGACGTTTCCCATTTCCACATTCTTCCTGTGAGGAGGATCACAGGTCCACAACTGCACACAGCTGGAGGAGAGAGAGAGGTCTGCTGGATTTACTTCTGACTAAATTGTGAAAAGTATACCCACAGGAAACAATAGTTGGCAGAGTTCATAGCCAGAGAGACTGTCTATCTTTGTCTTCTTCTTACACACACACACACACACACACACACACACACACACACACACACACACACACACACACACACACACACTCTATCCTTCTTCCACTTCTTCCTTCTTTTTGTCTTTATCCAAATGTCATGGCTTTGCTGGAAGCTACTTTCCAGAAGGACACTGACCTCTGGACCACACACTCAAGAGCAATGGACAACAATAGTGCTGCAAGAATAACTGTAACTCAGGGTATTTTGTAGTTTTGTTGCTGTAGTTTTGACTTACTAAATCTGGAATGGATGGGCTTGGCATTATAGTATTTGTCGCCTGTGAGTTATGAACTCACTGAAATGAACATGAGGCTAAGTGTTTTTCTAGTTCACTGGACAACAAAAGTGAGGACATCAAGAAGACAGAAGAGACTGTCCTCCAAGGTCGTCTGTGCGGCAGGTCATTATGACCCATAGTTAGGTTTTGTTGCTAGGCGACATCTAGTGGTGGCAGTAATGATGACAGGAGCAAAGGGTCAAGTGCGGTGACGTAGTATAAAGAGAGACAAAGTCCACGTCAGGAGGAGGTTGTGGTGGATGGATGAATGTGACACAGGAGAGCGCTGTTCGGTTCCCATGCGAAACCAGCAGTTTACGTTGTAACCATGACAACAAAGACCATGTAATGTTGAGGATGTACTCATTTGAACCCAAATCAAGATCTTTTCCTAAACCTAACCAAGTCAAGACCGTCACTATAGTAACCATGTCTACAAAGGTAGATCGCCGCTGTCAGTACAGTCGGCATGTTTATTATGGTAACCATGACAATTGAGGTCCGGTACGCCTGCCGCCGTAGGAGCGCTATTTCAGGAGACACGACCTGTGTGGTTGTTCAGGTCGGAGGAGCTGTTGAGACCAAATCTAAAAAGTCAGTCAACAGGGTTTCACGGGCCACATGTTTTCACTGCAGTGAACACAGGCTGGTGAGCAGAACCATCATTCTTGACCCAGCTGCTGTAGCCGTAGTTTGTACTTCTTGCTTCAAAGCTGTATCTAGTGTGAATGCCATTAAAAGAAACATGGAGTTGCACTGAGTATATTCTCCTTTAGTCCCATATACAGTCATAATCTGCCAACACAGTGATTGCGGTTTAAGCTGTGCTACAGTAAAAATGCTTAGATTATCAAATACATATATTTTAGCTATGCTAGTGGTCTGGCTTTATGGATGTTAATGTCACTCTGTTTGTCTGTAAGTTTGTTGTTTGCTTCCGTCTACCACTTTGGTCAAGGCGGGAAAAAAAACCTGGCAACTGTTAAATGGGTTGTGGTAACATTTGATGCAGATTTTCATGGTCCCCAGAGGATGAAACCTGATGACTGTGGTGATTCCCTGACTGTTCCTACAGCACCACCACCTGCTCAGAGATTTCACATACCATGTTGAGTAACTTCACTTCTAACTCATGGATTAGCAACGTGTTTGGTTCAGACTGTCATGGCGCCCAGAGGATGAATCCTAATGGGTTTGGTGATCACATAACTTTTCATCTAGAACAACAGCCAAAGTCCGTATTCACAAGCAAGAGGGGACAAAAACAAAATGAATAGAAAAGCATAGACGGACAAAGCAGCCATGTCATTAATGGAATGGAGTGAAAATTGAGAGAAAACACTGAGATTGAGAAGAATTATAGTCCTTCAGTGAACATTAATTGATGTTTTAACCTCCTGTCAGCTGCTTTCTTACTGTTCTGTGCCACAGTGGAGATAGAGAAGAAAGAACAAGGGGATACAGATGGAGGACAGAGGTAAAAGGGGGGAATTGGGGTTTGGACAAGCATGTGAAATGTTAATTTCCCTTTAATAGAAAAACATGACATATTCTTAAAGATGAGAGAGAGGAAAATTGGCTTGTCAACACCGCACACTTGTGACGTCTTGTTCGTGTAGTCATTAGGTGATACAGAATGCTTCATTCCTTACTTTTTGGTCTTCGTCTGACTGTTCTGTCTGTTTCATGCCACCCACTTAATTTGCACAGGCAAAAAAAAACAAAAAAAAAAACAGTTTCCCTCAATTAGATAGAAAATCTGGGGATTGTGGGTAAAGAAAAGCACATGTGAGCATGGCGTGTCAGAGCGGAGCCAAAGTTTCCTGGCTTCATCAGTGAGAAACCTTGTTTTGCCGGATCAGCAGCTGTGTGGGGAGAAGTTAGTTGGAAGTACACACATGTTTAAACATGCACACACACACACAAACCCACACACACACATAAACAAGGCCCAAGCTGTCCCCAGTGTGTTTGCATGTACAGTAGGAACAACTGGGACTAATCCTCTTGTTGGTACCTGCAGCACATTTATTTTTTACACTCACCTGAGGATGGAAAACACACACACACACACACACACACACACACACACACACACACGCACGCATGCACACATGCACGTAGAAACCCAACCACATACAGGTTCATCACCAGTTTGGTATTTACCCCTGCCAAAACAACAAACTGCTTCAATAATGAAACGACAGGTGTGTGTGTGTACCTAAGATAGTGGCCGGCTGTTTGTTTTAGTCTAATAAAAGCAGCCGATGTGTTTGGACAGGCTTTGATCATATACCTAAAGCTGGACTGCCTCAGCCGCCCAGCTCTGTGTCATTACTAAGCAGCTCTGACGGTTGGAGCTTCCGCCGGCTCACCCCTTCATGTGTCCTAATTACAACCTGAGAGAACATGTTCAATTAAGAGGTAAAGAAGGTGCTGGAAGTCGGGAGACGTGATATTTAGAGTACTGAATGAGAAGAGCAGTTTGTTTTGGAGATTAAAATTCATTATGTTGAATCCAGATTTGGCAGTGGAGGTGCAACATTGTGCGTTATTTATTATATATTGGCTCTGATATCATTGCAGTCATCAAAGTCATTTCTCTGATCAGGGGCCAGTTTCACAAAGACAGACTTTGACTGTGTCTTAGATACAACAAACAGTCAGACTTCAGATACACATCTGAATTCATCTGTTGCACAAAGCAGTTTAGTGCTTGACTATCTTAAGCCGGACTATGGTGCAATTAATTCTGGGTAAATGAAGACTTTTTTCAATATAAAAACTGTTAAATGGGTTGTGGTAACATTTGATGCAGATTTTCATGGTAAGAGGAAGAATCCTAATGACTCTGGTGACCATTTCTCCAGCACCACCACCTGCTCAGAGTTTTCACAGAGTAAGTCCAATAACTTCACATCTAATTCATGGATTAACAAAGTGTTTGGTTCAGACTTTCGTTGTCACCAGAGGATGAATATTAATGAGTTTGGTGATCCCATAACTTTTCATTTAGAACAACAACAGAAGCCACTGTCTGTATACACCAGCCAAATAAGCTTTCAATAAGAGGAAAGAACAGTTTAGTTCTTGACTGTCTTAAGCCGGACTTTGGTACAATGAATTATGGGTCAATTAAGACTTTTTTCAATATAAAAAAAATGGCCGATTGCGGAACGACATCCAACTGCCCAGCTCCATTTACCCCAACGATAGAAAGAAAAACATGATTTTGTTCTCTAAAAACTCTTTCCCTTCTCGTTGCTCTCTGTATAATAATGTTAGTAAACCAAAAAATATGTGCCGTGTTTTCTTGTTGTTGGGTGCTACTGGTCAGCGCGGGTGTCATTGATTGTTACCATGGTAACATTGGTGTTAGGACTGAGTTAGCCTGCAGGTAAGGCGTCTAATGTTTTTGGCCTTTTCTTGTTGCTGTTGTTGTTGCATTCTCAGCAGTTAACTGGATGAGAACAATGTTGTTGTTAATGAGACCCAAGTTGTAATAAAGTGGATCAGAGTCTTCTCCTGGATCTCCTGGATAATTTAACACTACTACTAGGTTAATGTTAAGGCCACATATTTAAATTATTTCAACTTTGTTACTAAGAAATTGTGTTTTTTTTCTGTCAGCCACTGTTGCTGCAGCATATTAAGAATACTTTGTCCCTGAAATTGAAAAAAAAAAACCCAAACAAACACTCTTCCACAGCTGCTGAATTAATCAAAAATTGACCTTGAATTTGAAAGCGAACTCATTTAAACTGCTGACTGTTTGATTAGGTTTCTGAGCAGGGAGCTCAGCATCTGACTTGCCTCCTTAAACCTGAACAAAAAAACTAAAAATACTGTCACAGAGAAATTCCTGTGTTATTCATTGCTTATTACATGTATTTTACATTTCCACAATTACAAAATCAGTCTATAGTAGTGATTTGTTCAAAACAATGCCGTTGAAGTTTGTTACTCAGGATTGTAAATTGAGTACACATGGGAAAATGAAGCAATGTTAATTTAGTTTTTTGCTAAGAGAACCGTTAAAGTACCAGATCAATAAGCAGTATTGATAAAAGTAGTAATACTGTTAAAATCTTAACGATACCCATCCCTCCTCCCACGTCACAACTCCATTAAGTTTAAGCTCAGGAGGCGGAGCTTATAAAGAGAGCAGTTAAGGATTGTGTATGCATGCTCTTGTTCTCAAGTCTTGATAGAGTTTGGAACTGAGCAGGGGGTCATTCTTTGTCACTCTTTGCCAACAACACACACACACACACACACACACACACACACACACACACACACACACACACACACAAACACACACACCATCGCATCACACTGTGCCAGCTCTGTTTTCTGAATAGACTTGGCAATCTCCATCGTGCCATCATCAGTAACACTTTAGTGGTCACAGAGAGCTCTTCACAAAGTCTTATTGCTGTTTTATTTATGAGCCCACCATCGTCAGAACAATGAGCCTTTCAATAACACGGCATAGATAATTGCCATAAAACAATGGCCATTATTGCGTTAATGATGTCGTTAATATATGCACGCCGGGACCATCAGACGAGCTGATGAGGTGAAGTCGTGGGCCCGAGCACAGTTTTCTCTTTGGCTTGGTTTATGACTTTTTATTAGCTGTTTGTGCAGGGAGGAGGAATTAGGGGGGTGGGGTGGAGGGGGCTACATAAATGGGGTAAAATGAGGTGAATGGTGGCTGTATGATTTCTTAGGAGAGTGCTGAGTTGAGATATAAAACAAAGGTTGAAGTCTAGTTTGATACGTGAGGAAAGTGCTTATTGTGCAGAAGAAGATGAAAAGATTGATGCTGCTGTCATGGTTAAACGAGAGCCATTTAGCTTAGCTTAGCATGAAGACTGGAAACACGGGGAAAACAGCGGGGAGTTATGACTTGGGCTCTTGGCCATGCAGACGCAGTAACTTCCTGGTGGGTAGGCTTGCAACGTCACAGCGAAGACTTCACCCATCCAAACAGCTTTAGAAGGGCTGGGAGAGGGGGACTTTGTTATCGGACAGACAAGTTAGCTGTTTCACCATTTCCATGTGTTTGTGCTAAGATAAGCTAAATGAGTGGTGATAGCTTCATACTTATAATGCAGTCGCGTGTGTGTAAAGAAGTGACTGTCTTCCTGTAAAAAAAAAGAGCCCATAGGTCGTCTGTGCAGCAGGTCATTATGACCCATAGTTACGTTTCGTTGCTAGGAGACATCTAGTGGTGGTAGTAAAGATGACAGGTGCAAAGGGAAAAGTGCGGTTATGTTGTATAAAGAGAGACAAAGTCCACGTCAGCAGACACTCCTATGGCTTGTATGAAATGGTTGGAGGAGTTGTTGGTAAAGAAAGCAAGTAAGAATATTTCCCAAAATGTCAAATTATTCCTTCCATCCTCAGTTTCCATAAATCAGATTTTTGGAGCGTGCCAAAGTGAGGATTTGTCATATTCTACCGAGTTGCCTTCAAATTGCTGGTAATTAAAGGTCAAAGACTAATTTATATCTACAACATAAGTCATTTCCCTGTGCCAGGTTTCTGCCACCGGATTTGGACGGGGACTATAGGTTTTTAAAATGTCTGTAGAGTTTGGAGGTTTCATTGTATTAGCAGAAGCCATGGTCAGGCCCCAAGATCCTGCTCTCAAGCCCTCAGAGCAGCAAGTGTTGTTTCTGTTCCAGCGGGCAGTTAGCAGGGTGGGCAGGAAGTGCTTCAGGGGGAAAAGCATCATCATGAAATTCCAGCCAACACTCGCCGGTGCCAGAGAGGTGGCATGTGGAGAGACACTGGCAGCAGATTACAGTCCCCACAGTAACTGTGTTTACATTCCTTCATTTACTTTGTGCTGAAGAGGCAAAGTTAATGATGATCACAGTGAGCAGAGGGTTACATGTGTGTCACTAAAAAGATAGAAGATAAGTGAGTCTTTCAGGCTTGTAGCTGGTTCCTTCATCAACCCTGTGAAGATAGCCTAAAACGCCTATCAAAGGAATACCAAAGGAAACTGAAAGCTGTTCATGAACAATTTGGAGTACCTGCACGGTTTTGGTCTCGATTGAAAAGGAATACTCTGAAGGTTTTTTCCCAACACTAAGAATCACTGCACTGGCAGTGAGATTGAACACAAGAGTTTGAAAACACTGAAGGTGAAGGTTTTTATTTCTGCCTGAATATTTTTTTTTTTTTTGTAAACTAGATGCCTGCAGATGTGAGTTATTAGCTGGAAAACATAATGTGACAACAGCATAAAGCCCTACCTCCAAGTTCAAATTTGATAATAATACCACATTAAATTCATATTTAGTTTTTCTTTGGGTATGTCTAGACATTTGGACACGCCAAAAAAGACCCTAATTTAAAAAAAAAACAAAACAAAACCAAAAAAACCCTAAATAAATAAGTCACATAAACTGTTCCAGCCCCATATCAGTGTCATCACAGAACATTGCAAAGTATTTACAACAATTTACATTTTCTACCCACTATTTACATTTACAGACAAAACCACTTTGTGTCTTTTAGGCACGACTCACTCACTGCTCGCAGGGTTGCAGATAGTTTAGCCTTTGCATGAATGTCTATGTTGTGGCTGTACATACTGTATACTAACTGAACCAGCACATCATCGTTTTCATTGGCTAAACAAAGGCGCCAGTCGTCAGCACAATTGGTCTCAATTGGCCCGATCTATACACAAATGAAGAGGGGCAGGCGCCTCCTTTCAGCGCGGACTTTGATTGGCTATTGGCTGCGGGCAGGACATGGAAGCTCCTATTGGTCAAGTGAGATGTCAGTTGAAAGGTCAGAGTGCAGCCCTGTTGTTGATATCGCTCTCTGGCTAATGTTTACATGCTAACTAGTGATGGAGAATTATCTTCCGGGTGATTTGACTAATGCAGCATTGGTCCGTGCGTATTGATCCGTGGAATAATGTGCTTTGGATTGGATTTGGAATTAACTCAGTAATATCAGTAGCAGCGAAACTCCTCAGTGTAATGTATTGGGTAAAGACGTGTTTTATTACTTATGGATTTAACTCAGGAGGAATGTGTTTGTCTTGCTCTAAGTTTGCTAACTTTGTTTGAAAAGCTTAGAAAGGACTATTTAATTTGTCTTAACTTTGGTTTCTTACATAATGACTAATTTATTGTTCTAGATGAAGCCGACAGGTTAGAACCCAGAACCTTGTCGCTGTGAGGCGACAGTGCGAACCACTGCACCAGGGTGCCGCCTGTCGTCATACAATAAATTCATAATAAAACAGAATTATGTCCATCTTTTCATAGATGGATAACACTGATAAGACTTAATGTGATTTTATAACAGATACTGGCTGAATATACCCTCAGCAAACGACTACATCAGAGAATCTGCAGCTTGTGACATCCTGTGAAACTTGGGATTCTGCAGGGGTGAAGGGACATTGAATAATGGAGTGAGAAGCTGAAAATCCACAGCCTTGGCACAGAGAGAGAGAGAGAGAGAGAATTATTGAGTGAAAAAATGAAAAAAAAAAAAAGCGGCTGAGAGAGGTGTGAGTGTGGAGGGGAGGCCGGCCTGGTGTATAGGGGCTTTGATAGTGGAAGGGGAAGGGCAGCATGGTCAGAGGCGCACTCCTCCTCCCCCTGCCAAGCCCTCGGGGTGCAGTTGTCACTCTCCTTGACACACACACACACACACACACACACACACACACACGCTACTGTATAGTTGGTTTTCACTGTTGCCCGAGGCGTGAGGGTGAAAGGAGCTAAGCCAGGCCCAGTCACCACTGGCTATCTCAATAAAACATGAAACACATATATGGCCTCTAGTCAAGACGGCTGCTCAGACCCTATATACTGCCAGCGTCCCCCCACCCTCCTCATACACACATACTACTGGCTGTGAGGTCTGGGCAGGAAGCCTGGAGAGAGGGTGGATGATCGGGCCAGAGGCTGCCATGAGCCAAACTCTGATCACACATAGACTCCGTTTCCCAGGAGGCCTAGCTGCTGCAAGCTGCCCCTGATCGCCACCGCCTGTACCGAACACACCCCCTCGTCGGAGTGCCTGGCCCGTCGCCGTCTCCATGACCACCAGCTGCAAAGAGCAACGACAGCCACAGCAGCAGCTCTCTGGCACTGTGGACTAATACATTAATTTAAATGCCATCAGCTGTGTAAATACAGAGTGGGAAATCAAAATTGCATCTGACAGGAGATTTAATTATGTTTGACTGCTGGGCCATCGTGTTTTTTTTTCTTTGCCCCCTCAGACAGTCTTAGATTATGACTGCTGTATGTTTCAGCCGGCAAATTAAACCACACGACTCCGACTCATAACGAGACGAACGTGGAAAGCGGCCACGCAGGGAGGAAAAAAAACAAAAAAAAAAAGCCCTGTACTCTCTATTACAAAATGACGAAGATGACTTAACAAGATTTTGGGCTGAAGGGAGGAGCTTTGGTCTTACTTAATCTAGCTGGAGCTCCTTAGCAGCTTTTCTCATTGGCACACAGGGGGGGGGGGGTGGGGGGGGGGGGGGGGTTTAATGGTGCTTTAATTAAAGCTGCTTTCAGTTGGACTTACGGCGAGAGACCGTCTCCTCATCCTCCCTTTGTGATTTCACTGTCTGTTTTCATCCCGGTTCCTCATGCCCTGCAAAAAAATATCGACTTCAATAACTCATTTTTATGTCACTACAAAGCAGATAGATGCGCTATTTCAGTCGTGCACAGTTACAAGTTTTTTTTTGTGCTTGTCCCTGTTTGATCATTTCTATACTCTCTAAATGAACCCCATAGGCGGGTGGAGGGATGTAGCTGAGGGTGTGATCATGCAGATTGTAAATGGAAATCATTAGTATTCAATTTTTA
>NW_019174422.1:416684-417132 GCF_002260705.1 Seriola dumerili | reverse complement strand
GAGTGCCTGGCCCGTCGCCGTCTCCATGACCACCAGCTGCAAAGAGCAACGACAGCCACAGCAGCAGCTCTCTGGCACTGTGGACTAATACATTAATTTAAATGCCATCAGCTGTGTAAATACAGAGTGGGAAATCAAAATTGCATCTGACAGGAGATTTAATTATGTTTGACTGCTGGGCCATCGTGTTTTTTTTTCTTTGCCCCCTCAGACAGTCTTAGATTATGACTGCTGTATGTTTCAGCCGGCAAATTAAACCACACGACTCCGACTCATAACGAGACGAACGTGGAAAGCCCCCCAGGGAGGAAAAAAAAAAAAAAAAAAGCCCCTGTACCTCTATACAAAATGACGAAGATGACTTAACAAGATTTTGGGCTGAAGGGAGGGAGCTTTGGTCTTACTTAATCTAGCTGGAGCTCCTTAGCAGCTTTTCTCATTGGCACAC
>NW_019174422.1:355310-416659 GCF_002260705.1 Seriola dumerili | reverse complement strand
CCGTTCCTCATTGCCCTAGCAAAAAAATATCGACTTCAATAACTCATTTTTATGTCACTACAAAGCAGAATAGATGCGCCTATTTCAGTCGTGCACAGTTACAAGTTTTTTTTTTGTGCTTGTCCCTGTTTGATCATTTCTATTATCTCTAAATGAACCCCTAGGCGGGTGGAGGATGTAGCTGATGGGTGTGATCATGCAGATTGTAAATGGAAATCATTAGTATTCAATTTTTAACCCTCTTCATGAGGTTGCTACTGAATGTCAGTATTTGGTAGTTGATCCACGAGCTCACTTTACCACGGCTGGTTACTAGTAACTAGTCATCAGTGCAAACTGAACTAAGCCCAACTGTTTTCATTTTGCTTCAGCAGCAACGTCCAAATCAGTGAAGTGTTTGAAATGAGTTGGGAAGCTGCTAACGAAGCCCAGTTTGGTTTAAAACCTTAACAAACGTCCACCTCTCATCCGAACTGCGATGCAACAGTACGCTGTTGTTTTCTGAATGAAGCTGTGCACAAGTTGTAGTCGCAGTAGCATCTGTGTTTGACCAGTCAGTGATGGTCAACCCTGTTTTTACACCTTGAATGAATTGCATGTAACTAAAGTTTAACCCAACACAAACCAAAAAACTAAATCATACCTATCTAGATATTATTGATATATCTGCAATCTAGCAAGACTTAAAGTGCTTCAGCAGGTTATCAAATAAGAAATAATTAATAGGATAATAAAATAAAGATCCATTAAAGTGCAGCATGTAGAAAAATATTGATAAATCCACTCTATTCTCATGCTTTTTTCAGAAAGATTAATGTATCCACATTGTCTGCAGAAAGGACTTTTGTGCCTTTTTATTTTGATAGCGACAGTGAGAGAGAGACAGGACAGATAAGGAGAGAGAGAGACAGAGAGAGACAGAGAGAGAGGGGGGATGACATGCAGCAGAGGGCCATGGGTCGAATTCAAACCCAGGCTGCTGCAGTTAGGACTAAGCCGTTATGGTAGGGAAGGGCAGATCCACTGGCATTAACAATGTCTCCTGCAATTGAAAAATCCCTCTCGCTCACTCGCAGGACTTGACAGACTGAGCATCAGAACACAAAACGTTACGCACATAGTTAAAGCTTGATTATATTCATTTGGATCACAATGTGAACCGAAGTGGACATCCTGTCCCGAACGGCACGGCACATATACGTGCACCGTTACACCCTTAGGAAATATGCTTAGACAATGTCGGCCCGAGTAATGAAGTGACAAAGCAATGTAACTTCTTTGTTGTGCGTTTTCAGTGAAATGAGTCACTGATATTTTTTGTCATGTGCCAAAAGCTGAGAACACTGGGTTTATTACCTTTTTCTTTGCATTTTCTTTGCTGTAACCCAAATGAGCCATGATGATCATTAACACCTTTCACCACTTTCAGGTTTGTCAGGTATAATACACAAAATCCTTCCTTTCCCTCTGCCATATTCTCCCTCCCTGCTTTGTCATTTTGGTTTGGAGTATTTCTCCTGCTCTCTCCCATGGCCTAATGCCCTTCATAGATAAAGCTCAGACACTCAGACATCAGGGTTAATGCCTCTCCCCCATCAGCATCCTTAATTTTTCAGAGAAAGGGGAGAAGGCGAAGTGAAGGAGGAGGACAGCTTGTTCACTTTTAAGTGGATGGGAGCTGATGGGGATTGCTGCCGAAAGAGGCCGGGCCCCTGCTTCTTCACCAGAGGCAGATACACGGTGCATGTGCATAAATGAATTGTCTGTCATCTGTCACAGAGATTTGTCTTTGAAGAAAACTCCAGATTTTTTCATTGAACGCACTCATCTGCATGGCTGAGGTGATCTGAAGCGCATTATTCCGGCCCCCGTATCATTTAAATTTCATCTCCGAACAAAAAGCCTTTCAGGGAAACAAAAAGCCCCAAAACCCAAGACAATCAGGGAGAGATTGCATAATGCTCATTTGGCGGCCGGCTGGGACATTTGGCTCTGATTTGGCTCCTCTTTAACCCGCGGAAAAAGAAAAATCAGCAAGGATTTGGGCTAATCCTCTTAGCCCAATGCTTTCTCTCCCCCTGCCGACTGGAAGACGAATGTGAGCTCAGGCATTCGGACCCCCCGACTGAGTCAAGCCCGGCTCACCCTCAGCATATTTTAATTATGAAATGGATAGTGAGGGCTTCCTGGTGACTTGTTGGCTGCAGGTCTTTTGCCATCAGCCTGGCGGGTTGGAGATCCTGCCTGAGGTCCGAGCTGAGGCAGCCAGTGAGAGACAGTGTGATCACAAGCTGCCCTGCTGTTTTCTAGTCCATCTAGCTTTTCTTGCTGCGTCTCTTTTTCATTATGCTTCTAGTTTATGTTCATTAAGGTTTAAACCGTGAAGGAGCAGAACCACATTGTTTTTCCTCTCTGTTTATCATCATTATTATTATTATTTTTGTGCCGTGAGCTGGAATGGAGCTGGAAACGATGAATTATGAATAAATCAGAAATTGTTCGTCTAATCTTTACAAAACTTGGGTTTTTGGATATTTTTCATAATAATTTTGAACGATGTTTGTTTGTTTAGATGCCACCAGCTCCAAACAAATTGTGCCATAAATCATTTTTGTCCATTTGTTTGTCCAATCATCACAAAACTAAACCAAGTTTACAGTTGCAGTATAGTAATTTTAAGGGGCTTTTATTTTGAAACAGCATTGTTTTTTTTTTTGAGAATGGAGGCTGGACTTGCTTAACAATAACTAAGTACATTTACTTGAGTAGTGTACTTCAGTATCTGTACTTTTGACTCCTCTCCGCTTTTAGTCAGTGGAATGAATTTAATTTTATTTTGAAAATGTGATAGCCCATACACTGTATTCGTCACAGGAGGGAAAAGCAATCACAGTCAACTCCTCCACTGTCAGTCATGTTTGAACCTGTCAGTGTCCTGACAATGGCCACGTTAGATAGAGATGAGGCAGGAGATTCTTCACCAGAGAACCTTATCTGATCTGAAGTCTGTTTGAAGGGTTAGAAATAAAGAAAGACTTCCTTTAGTTTGAAATGTTTGCTGTGTTTACCACGACCAGATTTCATCACTGCGTAACAAAAAAGAAATATGAAAACAACAACGGCTACTTTAGTTGATTCAGTTGTGTTTTTATGTCCGTGTCTCCAGTCTTTGTATCATATCCTACATTCTTTTTATTCTACAGCTTCTACAGTCAGTCAGTCAGTCAGTCAGTAGGTTGTTTCAGACTCATTAGGTTCTGTAAATGTGGAACAAAAGAGCAAATAAAAGCAAATATTTCAGTACATTAACTCCAGTAAAAAATCTGACTGAATAACTTTCACTTGCATTCGAGTAATAGTGCGTTATTGGTGGAGGCCCATAACAATGATAGAGTAATATTAACGGATATAGAGGAAGTCACCTTGGGAACATTTTGGTAGGATATTGTGGCAGTGTAAAATTAGCTATTGTCATTTGCCTTTCACATTTAATGATTGCTGATGAATTGCATTCACAACTGACAGGTTAACTTTGTCACCATGAACATATGGACACAACAATATGGACACTAGTGCTGACCGCTTTACTCTTTCCTGTAGTGAATAGTATAACGGATGACTATTTCAATAACAAACACAAAAGTGCTTGAATCTTTTTTTTTTTTCCCCATGTTATTGTCGTCACTTGTAACAGGAAGGTCATCGCTGTATGTGAAAAAGCTCATTTTATTGAAACTGCAATAAGACCAAGGATGCTCTGGTTTGATTACGGCTTCCTCTTTTTTTTTTTTTCTCTCCCTCTCTTTAAAATCTCTTCATCTCTCTGCTCTTTCCATCAGTCTATGTCAGCTAATTCACTTCACAGTTATCTAAGAGATGTAATCTTTTCAATGTCGCTGCTTTTTACCATAACTCCCACTCATACATAATGAAAAGAGATGAAGGCAGACACATGGACAGGACGTAGAATGACAGAAAGATAAAGAGAGAAAAGGGAGAGAGTCGGAAATAGAGAGTTGATGTTAATCAAGGCCTAATTCAACACCCTTTAAAAATCTTGTTTTTGCTTCAGTCACCTCCGCTGGTTTAACTTCTCACCTCACTGCAGTGATTTACAGGTGTGTTCCAGGGCTCTGTGACATCACTGTTATAATAAAGCAAAGAGGTGAAACAGGCTTGAAACTTTTAACCAAATCAGTCAAAGGCATCCTATACATTCACCCCTGTTTTTATTGTAGTATTGTATTTTATTAATAGGTTTATGTGTGTATGTCATATCCATAATCAGTATTAGTTTCTTAGGAGGAGAACGATGTGATTTTCATGATTTTTTTGGATGAATTAATTAAACCTTGAACCTTGAGCCTTTTTAATCTCAGCATTGAAAGCAGGTGGAAGTTGTGATGACACCGCGTTTGTTGTTGAGAAGACTGGGCTTCTCTGAATTCACAGCCTTATGTAACTCAACTCTCTGATCTTACTGGGACTCATATAAAAAAGAAATAAAGAATCTAGTAAATGGTAGAAAATATCAGAGTGAATGGGAAATGTCCACAATCCAGTGTAGTTTGTAGAATCCTATAATCCTATTTAGCTGTTTTGTACGATGGTAATCCTTTGTAGAGGGCTCTTCATCCTACATGATATCCTGTGAGAGCTATGCGTGGTTTGGAGGACAGATTAAACATAACATGTTCACTCAGCGAGTGGATAACTCCAGTCAACTCCATAGTTATCACTGAAGGACTAACACTTTTTCTGTTTATGTGAATGATAGACAAACTGTTGTTGAATACCTGCTTTTTAATACCAGTCTGACCTTCACATACGCACTCTAATGCTAATGATTGTCAGACCACCACTGCTCTTCACGTCAGGTGTTACTCTTCCGACATTTCCCAGTTTGAAGTACCAGTGCCAAACTGAATTACCGACCAGCGGCTCAAATGACATGAAAAGAAAGATAATGATGACAAACACTGTGTCTCTGTGTGTTTTCTATTGCAGCCCCTGGCTTTTTCCTCTGCAGTAATGAAGCTCTCCACACTCTGGCAGCCTGTTGTCCTTCTCTTTGACATGCTCAAAATCCTTTTAAATCTGGTCTCATGTGATCTGACAGAGCAATTCTGAGGGTTCTTTTTTTCACAGTTTTAACTCTAAATGTAGGACATTGGACACTGGAGAGAGTTGTCGTGCGCGCCTGGGAAACTGCATTTAACAGTGGTAATTGTCATCTGTGTTAGTATACCCACTTATATTATTATTCACATCCCCAAATTAAACACAGTCTGCAACTTCTGGGGTCTCTCAATCAAAACAATAACAAAAGATGCCATTGGATGACGCCATGAAATAGCATGGGATCATGGGATTTTTTGTCTTCACCGCCATTACCGTAAAATAATCCCGGTTTGGATTCCTTCAGTGTCAGTGGTTCAGGAAATCAAACAGACCTGGTGATTCTAACCGTTAAAAACACTGAATGAAGCAGTTTGACATTTAAAGTCAGTGTTTGAGCGACGCTGTACGGAGGACAGAGACTCAGGGAAGAGCTGGAGCTGAGATTGATGCTAACCTTTGTTCTGATTGTTTCTCTGATAACTTATGAAGCAGACGTTCAGCAGGTTTTTACCAGCAGCTGAATGATCCACAGAGGTGACCTCCTCTCCATAACAAACACGACAGAGGGTTAAAACCCGGAGAAACACTGAAGAAAGCAGTTTGACTTTAAACATCAGAGATTGGAGGCGGCTAACCTGGTAGCGCATGTGCCACAGACTATTAGTCCTTGCTACAGCGGCCCAGGTTCCAGTCCGACCCCATGGCCCGCATGTCGCCCACATGTCATATTTCAACATTACTTAGGTGGAGGCATTAAATAAGCGGAGGCTTTTTGCCCCTCCATGCATGGTACACTATTTGTTTTCTTTGTCATCTTCTGTGTATTTTAAATTGTGCAAAAATGTCTAAACATGTATTTCTCTGGTTTTAGAATTGATGGAAACATAACGTAAGAACACAACTCAACAACATATAGAACACAGGTCAAGTCAATTTTAAACATTTTAATGTGGAAAAGTTATAGATTGTAACTTTAAAGCACCATATTGACACTTTATGAGCTGCTACCATTCATTATCATTACAGCTGCATCACTCACAGTAAGTAGACTATTACAGTCACAGTACAGGCTTGTTTTGTACCTGAGCATGATGTAAAATGACATAATCTCAGTATTACAGGGCATTAACCTTCGACAATCCACCTCCACTTTAGGTTAGTGCATGTGTCAAGTCAAAAATTCAGGTGTGTGTGTGTGTGTGTCTGTCTGTGTCTGTGTGTGTCTGTCTGTGTCTGTGTGTGTCTGTGTGTGTGTGCGCTGAGTGAAGCAGTCATCTCCCGCCCCGCTACATCTGCAGTCTATTAAGCCTTCAGCACTACACCTTGACCTATAACTCTCTGCTTTCTTAATATTTTCCAGTTTGTCTGGCCTCTGACCAAGGCACAGTCCCTACACTTGATGGCCCGACCAAATTCTCTGATGACTCCTAAACAACATAGAGGAGGGTGGGTGGAGGTCGGGGGGGGGGGGGGGGATGAAAGAATACACAATCCAATAAAAACAAGCCATGGATGAGAGAGAAGAGGGAGCAGACGGAGCAGTGTTTGAGGAGAGACAGCAGGCACACTGAAGTTAAAGATATGGAAAGATCAAAGATGAGAATGCAGGCGCTGACATGTTAAACCTCCTAATGACTTGTTTTTATATCATTCTGTTGTGACTCATGTAAAACCCATGTTGGCAAAATCAGCTGATTACATTACATTTCCGCTTGGTATGGATGTTATAGAAATCTTGTGATGGTTTCATCTTATTCTTTTAAACTAAAGTAGGAGACGTAAGCACTAAGTACTAATCTGTTCAGTAAGACATATAGGGTTGTAATCTGTCCCACTTTCCCCCGGCCATTTCTATTCTTTAATTTGATTGGTAGCAGAAATATGAAAGTTTACCTTATTACCTATAAATTCTGGGAACCAGTAAGAGTGTTAGTGGAAAAAAAAAGGAATTGAGGGAGGCCCGATGGCCGAGGGGTTAGGGTGCATACCATGTGGGCATCCTGAGCCCTTAGCAGCTGGTGCTTCAGCCCGACCCTTTACTGCATGTCTCAAAATCAAACTTCAGTTTATTTAGTTTGTGTGGTGAAATGGGGGAGAGATGGACGAGGAGGATGTACCAACAACAACAACAACAACAACAACAAAAAAAATCCTCCCAATGTCAAGGTTTTTCACACATCAAAGATGGCAACCCTAGTGTAAAGAAGTCAGGGTGACATGTTGGAGTGTGAGAGGTGTTAGGAGAGGATGTGCTCTCTGAAGAGATGAGTCTTCAAGAGATTGTTGAAGATAGAGAGGGTGCTCCTGCTTCTGACAGCATGTGGTAACTGGTTCCACCTTCGGGTAATGCCAGATGACACCCCTTGGAGACATGCAGTGGATGGTGCGGACCCGGCAGTCACTCTATAGGCAGGTACCAGTGACTCACATTCGATTCAGCCGGCCAGGGGTGGGGGGGGGGGGGGGGTAACCATGACCTGTACCAAGATTTGGGTGCAGTACTGAATACGGTTCTCTTATATTGAATAGAGCAAAGTGGCACGACGTGGAGACAGATGTAACATGGTCGGAGAAGGATAGCAGGTCATCAATGATAACGATCAGATTTCTCACAGACCTTGGTTGGGGTGGGAGACGAAGAGCTGATTTTATGCTTGTCTGCAGAGGGTGGGACCGGGTTCAGATAAAGATTTTGAAATGATGTTCAGGTTCGGGTCAGGCTCAGTCGCTCTGGCCTTTTCAACAGTCATTTACAAGGTGCCCACACGTGTAATCAGGGTGAATGAGCAAGCTGTGACCATGGTAACAACATCTGTGTGAAAGGGTAATACAAACTCAAGTATTTCAGCTTACAATAACAAAACGGGGCTCAGGTCAGGTCCAGACATAAAAAAAAACAAAAATGGCAGTCGGATTCAGGTCAGGCTCGTTTACAACTCTCTCGGAGAGAAATATGCTGCGCTCTGATTGGCTGGGAGTTCAGTCTTAGAGAAGTTTCGTTGAAGGTGGTGGTCCTTCATCCGTGTGGACATGTCGGAGAGACCCCAAGACGTGTGGGGTGATCTGATCTGATCTCAATCCATCCATTTTCAACACATCCACCTGGACATATAGAGACCAGTCTTACATCACTTAAGAGAAAAGTATGACTTTTGTTGAGGAAGCAAGATCAATTGATTGATGGACCAGTAGCAAGTTGACTTGACAGTGCTGATCTTTGAGGGGACAGATTCCTGGAGAGTCCAAAATACAGGAAGCTATTGTAGCTCATTAGCTGTGTGACCGTTAGCAACCTTGTTAACTCAGAGAGCCTTATTTTTTTAACTTAATTTTCCTGCTTCAGTAACTTTTTATGTAATGAAACGAAATGGTTGTGCAATGCTGAACTAAATGCCAGGGGGAGGTAAACAGAAAAGTACAGAGAAAACAAAGAGGAGCTCCACGAGCTATTAATTAACGTTAGCCCGGTTAGCTCGCCAGCTACAGCAGTTCACCAAAAGCTCTGTGAGTATTCACATTGTCACCAAGCTTCTAAAAACCCAGTGGATAATATGAAAAAGTGATGTCACAAAGCTGAAAACAGAGCTGTTTCTTTTTGTCCATGAAAAGTTGCTTTTTTGAGATATTGGTTTTTGGACAGAACTAACTCCCTGTCTTTGCTGTGATTGATCTGTCTGTATATCAAGCTGTTCTGTATTTACTCTGCCTAAAAAGAAGCCAGATGCAGCATTTCTTCTAAAATCATTATACCGCTCCCTATTATGCGTTTGGATTTTTTGATACAAAGTTGTAAAAGTAACTAAACCGACATTATCTGACACTAAAGGTTCTGGTACCAGCGGGTGGCTTCCCACACAACAATGAACAGCAGCACACACAAACATTTGAAGCGACACAAGGTTTTTAGTCTGAAATGCTTTGTGAAATGTCTATCTATCTATCTATCTATCTATCTATCTATCTATCTATCTATCTATCTATCTATCTATCTATCTATCTATCTATCTATCTATCTATCTATCTATCGACTGTCAGACAAAAGAAACATAGAAAGTAAATATCCCTCCAGTACAACATCATGTAATTCATCACCCACCAGCCCAGCCCCCGCCCTCCCCTCAGCCTCTCCACGCCTGGACTACATGCCATCATGTCAGAGTCTGGTCTCGTCGTGACATCCCGTCTATCCTGCGTCGTCCCCAGAGCCCGGTGGGTTCACCTCTCACCGACCTCCTTCAACGCACTCCCCCACCAGAGTCTAATCCAATCAGACACCCCGGGCATGTCAGCTCACGGCCCTCTCACCTCGCGCTGAGCCCGGGCCATCCAGCCTCCCTCATGGGTGCTCTCTGTCAGCAGCGCTGTGAAAGGCTTCTTATTTCAAGGCTACAAAAAGCCTCTTCAGCCCTAACTAAGAGAGGCAGAGCGATGGAGAGGGCACTCAGACAGGGAGAGAGAGAGTGTCTGTGTGTGTGTGTCTGTGTCTGTGGACTTGTTTTACTATATCTGTGGGGTTCAGAAACCTTGAGCCCAATGTACTCGTGGGGTCCGCCAGCTGTGTGAGTAGGAAAATGTTGTTTAAATGGCTGTCTGAGCGTTAACTCTTTGTTTTACGGTTAAGGTTAAGGTGCTAACATTATCTCAATGATGAGTCCCCACAAATACGGACGAGGATATCTGTGTGTAACTCAGTCGGTTGAGCCTTGTAGCTGTATATATGTGTGTGTGTGTGTGTGTGTGTGTGTGTGTGTGTGTGTGTATTTGGACAGGACTGTGTGTATACCTGAGTGGCTGTGGGTGAGCTGAGGTCAGGGATTGTTGGCGTTATCTTTGAAATCCAGCGGGCAGTCTGCAGGGAGTCTGTGTGAGGTAGCTGAAGCAGGGTTCAGGGACAGAGTCAGACTGTCAGCGCAGCCCCCGGCTCAGATACCGAAATCAAAACCCTTCCATCAGAGGCAGGAAAAGAAGACATCACAGTGAGCTCGCTGATGCGCTGAACCACTGCAGGAAAAGGTGGAAAAAGGTTCAGTGCATTTTTGAGATGACGGAGTGCTCCCTCAGGAGGACATTAAGTGATAAAGACTAATCAAAACATCTGAGTTAAACGAGTCACATTGTACCCATGGGGATTATTTAAAGCGAGCGCTACCCAGTCTCAGTTGCAGATTCAATACCACGTTGTTTGTGTATACCTACAAACTGTATTTGTTTGGTCTTGTGTTTATTAGTGTGCGATCATAAACAGGGACGGAGACAGACTGTCAGTACAGCTCCCAGCTTTTATACTGAAATGCAATGAATGAATGAAAGGAGGGAAGGAAACGATCCTCGTCCTTTGTTTAAATGCTTTAAACAGTCGTTTCCCTGATGAGAAAATAATGACTGTCCCTTCAAGAAGCGAGGTGATGATGTCACTGATGATGATGTTTAGTGCAAATGTAGGTAGAAGTTTGATCTTTTTGGAGAGAGCTGGAAAGTAAAGTTTTGAAGTTTTGGTGTCAGACTGGAGTTTTCATCAGCTTTTTTTTATCAAATTAAACCACAGTGTGTGAGCGTGAGTGTGCAAGTGTTTTACTTACTTAACCCTTACCATACCTTAATTGTAGTATATTTGGCAAAACCACCATATTGTATTTGCTATACACCCATATCATTAAAAACAGCAATTAAAAAAACAAAACAAACAAAAAAAAACATCATTGAATGTTACACAGGGTTTTACATAATTGTCCAATACAAAGATAATTGATAACAAAAGCAGGGCCAGTGGTAAGAAATGGTATACATGTCCTCTCTCCTAAGTGGGTGTGCTGATCAACTCAGAACAAGATCATCAGTCTTATACTCTCTGTTTTCCCTCCAAAAACAGTTGAATAATAATAAAAATAATAGTATTAATACGTAAAGAAATACAAGTTTTTATCTCAGTTTTAACTTTTAATTCATAGTTGTACTTATAAGTTTGTTACTGAGACAGTGACAGGTCTTGAATGAGGTTAATTTTCTCCTGATCTGTCTGAAAAATTTTATTTAATGTCAGAATGTTCTGAAGATCTGTGGCTTGTAAAAAATGGCTCCAATATTTTTTTCGATGACTATGAGTTGAAAGAATAATAATGTGAAGACATTCACTTCTCTCATTGGAGTGAACAGACTCAGACCTGCTGCTGGTCTCCTAAAGAGGGGGGAGGTGGAGAAACCATGTGACACAGTTACAGGAAATGGTTGTAAGTGCACCGTCTCCTCTCTCAACTGGCTCTGTCCAATATCTACGTTCTTGTCTGACAACAATGGTGCAGCCAGCCCTCACAGTCTGTGCATATGGTCCCTGTGGTCATACGTTTTGGGCTGAATGCAGATGTCTGCAAACACATTCACGCAGACCTTCGCAGACACGGGCAGATGAACAATTTTATGTCACAGGGACCAACGATGTGGACGCTGAAAGTATAAGTTGAGCTCTACAGTGACGTAAACCAGTTGCATTTGACAAACATCAAAAACGCCTTTTGTTTTCCCTATGAGCCCACACAAAGATGGCATCTTGACAGTGTGTTAAGTTGTTCCAGAAAAGCAGCAATGTCACCACGTTGGCTTCCTGGTTTGTCACAATGCAGCTCTCATGCTGTGACTGCTTCTTCTGCCGAGGCGGGCTGTCTTTACCTCTGGATAGCAGTTGTATGACGGGACGCAAAGCCTTTCTTCCTCTCTCTACCTCTCTTTCTCTCTCTCTCTCTCTCTCTCTCTCTGCATCGACTCTGAGCGTTGGTGTTGGGTGTAAATTGTGAGGAGCAGAAACATCCAATATGAATATAATTCTTAAGGATTCGTGATGTGTGTCGACAACACACCACATCTGCTGCAATTGTCAACTCACATTCTTCAAATGATGTGATGCCTCGCAGCACCACTGGTGTGTGTTGCTCTGTAGGGATGAGGTTGGGGTTGATGGTTGATCATAGATGTGACTGGAAAACATTCATATGAATCAGAGTCATAATGGTCATGATGGTAGGAAACTGACAAGAACATCAGAGTTGTTGGGATAAAGAGGACATCACTGAAATAAAATCAAACTGATCAAAGGAAAGACTGAAATCTTTTCATGATTCAAGGAGCAACATCTCTGATGAATCTGCATGACATTTAGAACTGACTCCCCCAAAGTCCAGGCTGGATGGAAATCTCTACTAAATAATTCAACCCATTTAATCCCAAATCTTTCCCAGACATGAAAATGCCCAAACCATATGTAATTAGTGATGGAAAAGTACGTAAAAGTGTGTGTGTGTGTGTGTGTGTGTGTGTGTGTGTGTGTGTGTGTGTGTGTGTGTGTATGTATATATATACATTCATACAGTATACTTATTAAAACATGTATTGAAACATTAATATTGGAACTTGGAACTTTGTTGAACTACTTTAGATAGATAAATAGATGGATAGATAGATAGATGGTGCAACCAGGAAGTAAACAGCTCTTGTCATGTGACTATTTAAATTAAACACGTGACACTGCACATTTTTCATTGGGACCCTTTAGTATTTCAATATTTTCTGGAAATGCATTGACAGAACATTCAGTGACATTTTTGGAGCCTTGTAACTGAAAACATTTTCACGGTCTCTATTGTGACCAATGGGATTAAATGGGTTAATGATAATTAGTTACTCTTTTTGATCTCAGTTTTTGGCTTTGCATATGACTCCCAAAATAATTAGGCATCTTGTGTGTGTGTGTGTGTGTGTGTGTATCTGCGTGTATTCCGAAGATTGATCTTCAGCTAATTCCCAAACGCTATCAGATCCAGGATTGCATTTAAATTATGTATTAAGGCAGCATTTCTGCTGCTTATCAGAGGAGTATTATTGGTCCATATTTATCATCTAAGCCTAATCAAAGACTACACAGACTACATGCATTCTCCTTATGTATGTGATTTTCATTCTGTCTCTGCTGCACAGCCCAGTCCCTCGCTGGGATCATTAAAGTTTCATGTTGTCTTTACAGACCAGTCGTCCAAAACCACAAAGTGTGGAGAGAAGGAGCTGGTCAAAAATCCATAGTGGTGAATATAAAGGGATGTAGTGTTGACATGCCGTACAGTTTGCAAAATACTGACCTGTGGTGAATGTAAAAATAGTTGAGCAGTAGCTTGAAAATCAGATAGTTTTCCTTTTTTTCCCAGTACACTGAGAGGAACAGAGGAAAGATTTAACTGCAGCTTCATCTCCAGTTTCCAAAATCAGTTTTTAAAGAGCTTGAAGCTTCATACTAACGGTGCAGTTTTTATGGCTGTATTGGCTTCATGCATCGACTCAAATCACTTCAAATCTTTTGAGATATTTTAGTAGCAGCTAATGGAGCAATTAAATCTGCTGGTTGTCAGGAAGGAGTGAATGCCATAATCTGAGGACGGCAATTAGCAGCTATTGCTGACATCCCACTTCTGCTGTAGTGAAGACTCACTCACCACAACATCACAGGCTCACGTTTCGTCCACACTTCCTAATTCTGAAAGGCTATTGATCGAACGTGACACAGCGGCGTTGATTGGAGTGTTTAGCCACACCACACACTCGTAAGATACGTCTGATCATGGGGGATCATGTCTGGGCAAGGCGAGGTGGAGCAAGGTAGAAAAGACCAACCCTGCTGAAGTGTCCTTAACACCACAGCCTTTAACCCTTTCAGTCCCAGGCCAACAATTATCTCTTTGTACTTTTACCATACAGTATATCTGTATAACTTCAAATATGGATGTATTACTATCTGACATTTATGATCTGTGATGTGAATAGTTACATTTAAGATCTATGTGTATCTAAAGTGATGAAGTGCAGGGAAATGGCGAGGAGTCCAGAGGGGGTCGTCACACACAGAACTGTTCAGTAAGCCTTGTTTAAACAGCTTCATTCACTTGTTTTATTGACTTAGTTATTCTAGGCTAACTGAGCTACAGCAGTTTATGATAATCCTCGTTTGGGAAAAACATGACTCATATATGCAAATTTGTTCTGTGTTGTGCTGCAAGACTCCAGTTGGTAATTGATTGATGGGCTATTCACATATAAACAACAGTGGCCTGCTTTATATATGTTAGAATGAAACTTTGGTCCAAAAGACTGAAGTGGAAGTTAAACAGTGTTTGAATTCACAAGGTTCTTATTTCATTTAAAGGTCCATATAGTATAAAGGTATATGTCCATGTGTTTGATTATAGATCAGCTCTAGCTTCTATATTAATACTGTGAAAGTATCAAAGCCTCAGTCCACAGAGAAATGCACACAGCCTGTATTCAGAAACTGAACCTTAAAACCAGCAGTCAGGACTTCTGGAACTTAGTGATGTCACAACAAAGCAGTCATCGCTTTCAGCCATGCCCCAAGCCCCGCCCACCTGGACCCATCATCCAACCTTGCAGGATTTGGTTTCTCTGAGTGTTTACCTGAAATCTGTTATATTTTTATTGGATGACTCAGACAACAGTGAGCCAATCAGAAGAGAGGCTCAGAGCCTCCTCTCTTCTGATTGGCTCACCGACCTGTTGTTATTACAGCTCCAGAGAGAAGCCTGAGTGAGGAGATGTAAAACTATACAGAGATGGTTTTTGGTTCTTAAAATCACAAATTTATTTCTTATGGATCAACACTTCAAATAAAACACTGGGAAATTGAAAAATATGGAGCTTTAAATGAAGTGGGTTATATTATTTATATATTTTGTATATTATTGAAGTCAGTCAATTGATGTTATAAAACCTCCACTTTTGTGTCAATATTTTCTTGTATCTGATATATGTCTAGGTTTTCCTACTTAAGATGAATAAAAGATAGAGAGGGAATCAATAAAGATCAATATTTAGAGTGCACACAGAGCATTTGACACCCTTTTTTTACTTTATGTACATTTTGTCCAGTTTTTAAGAATATTTTGAATACAGTATGTGTGAAATTTGTCTTTTTCCACACGTAAGGGGAAAATGCTTCACCCAGTTTGAGCAATGCTTTGTTCCTCCCCTCATGAGCAGTTAAGTCTTATTGTGGAGCTGTCCGTGGTGCTGATGTTTTCCAGCTGCCTCCATTCTTACTCGACAACCTGTCGACACCATCTTGGCTCCAATTACACAGAAAGCATTCCAAGGTGGGCTAGCCAGCACTGTTTTATCACCGTGCTCGTTCATTGTTGTGGGAAATGCTCACAGAAAGAACATTTGGATTCAAATATGCCAATGTTTGCTCGTCCTTGGCTGAATGTGCCATCGCTGTTCACCGGATGCAAATGAGGGTGGTCATCTCATTTGTGTAATTGCATTTAAAAGCACACTTGCCTCCTCATTGGACGAGTAGAAATATAATGGCCGAATTTGCCGACAGCAAGCTTTTTGCCGTGTGAAGTAATAAGATAAGAGAGTTGTTGGCTCAAAATCAAAAGTGACATCAGCTGATGGGAGAAGATTCATGCGTCCTGAGAGCTGTAAAAAAATCAGACAGCTACATGAAGAGGTTAAATAGAGCTCCTGCATTTCCAACTATATTGGCAAGCAGAAGATGAGATCAAAAACTTCAAGACACAGAGATAAAAGTATAGTCAAGGTGAGAGGATCATCACAGAGGAGGATGGCATGCAGGGCCCACAGAGAAAACCTGAAGCACAGAGTGTGTGTGTGTGTGTGTGTGTGTGTGTGTGTGTGTGTGTGTGTGTGTGTGTGTGTGTGTGTGTGTTAAGCAGGGAGAGTAATGTGGACGGGTAGAGGAGGTAAAAGTGGGAAGGGAGGTTAAGTGAATTCCATCGGTGTGTTCTGTCTGAGGCAGAATCACAGGCAAGGTTCAGTGAAGTATGACTGCACCCCACACACACACACACACACACACTCTACAGTACACCACAATCTGCTTTGCAATATCCACTTTCAAGTTCCAAGTTTTTTACCGTGGTTTTCACATATAATAAGTGACTACTCTTACTTCCTGATTGAGAAATCTGGATCAGGCCTTGAGCCACGCCCACCACCTGCTGGCTCCAGGTGGACAGGTGAAAGAGCAGAGAGTATCAAGATGGTTAGAGGAGGAAACATCAGAGACTCACATGTGTGAGCCTCAGTCAGACCCAGACTC
This sequence comes from Seriola dumerili, assembly GCF_002260705.1. Taxonomy (NCBI): domain Eukaryota; kingdom Metazoa; phylum Chordata; class Actinopteri; order Carangiformes; family Carangidae; genus Seriola; species Seriola dumerili. Next base: position 400,419 of record NW_019174422.1, on the reverse strand, counting down.
AGATGAGAAGTCTGTTGAGACCAGAACCAGAGACTAGCAGACGGATCAGAACAGTTAGCGCAGTTAGCATCTTTCATTAGTTTATGTTGTTTGTTAGCTTGTAACTGACTGTGGCTGACAGAGTGTTAGTAGCTGTGCTAATGCTAACTTACTCTCTCTGTACTGACAAGGGAAGTAATGTAATGTGAAGAAGAGAATGGGGAAAGAGCTGCACTTTCAGTGGTCATGAACTGTATTGAATCATTGGTCAGAAAAACACTTTTTCCCACCGGTTATACTTGTACTACACATGCTCAAGATTTCACGGCACCAACTTATTTTATGGCTCGGTCCAGAAGCTGTGATGTGATGCTGTCTGTCGTATCATCTTAATGTAACAAAAATTTCTCTAACTTGCTCCTTTTTCACAAATCCCATCCTCTATACTGTATTTACTGACATCCACCATACAACTGTAGTGTGGTAAATCCAGATGGGCCAGTCTGCTTTGCAATGAGAGAACACTTGACTGCACAGTCACCTGCATGAAGCTGTGTATATCTGTATAGACATGTCTGCCCTCTGCAAGGCTGTCGACGGTTATTCCTCCAGGAGCTGGAGTCCGCTTCCCTCTGATAGTTGTGGGCCCTCTGCGACACTGTACTGCCTCTTAGCTGAGGCTGGAACATGCCTGTGGTGCACAAAAACTCCAGTCACCCCCAACAACCTGTGTTTAAAAGAAACATACCTGTGCTGTGTGTGTTGTTGTATGCACCAGTCAATTCTGGTCCTATGGTTAGATTCAGGCTGGTGTTTAATGCCTGCAGTCATAAAAACGTTAGTTCAGTTCAGGTCTGATTAGCTGAATGATGGAAAACTAATCAGCAACTATTTAAGTTTATTTAGCCCCAGTCCCCGGTCCCCTGTCTGAATCTGTTTTTATGAGACTGTCATTGGTTCACTGCAGTTCAAGGTGGAAACACTCAGTCATGGTGTTGATGACTATTTCCCTCATCATATGTTTGTATTATATAAAAAACATATTTACAGGATTTTGCCACTGTAAGAGAGAACTCTTGTTTTGCTTGTATTTGTATCACTTCCTTTCTTCTGCTTAAGTTAGCATGCTAACCAGCTAGCTCCGGCCCGTCACGTCACTTTCTGATACTGTAGCCTCCGGTCTGCCCTGAAGAAGTAGCTGCTTAGAGAATGTATTATAACCTCGTGTTGTAAACAATGACTGAAGCTCTTGGCAAGTAAACAGCTGTTAATGCTAATGTTAGCTATGTAGCAGTAGCAATACATATAGCTCCTTTAAAGTCACACAACATTTGAAGCATCAGCCAAAGCTGGGTTTATAGTGTTTTTACAGCAAGGCCTCTCAAGGTCTAATTATTTAAAGTGCCGGATGCTACTCAATGCTGTCTTACTTAAATATTTACATATTCAACTTCAGTTTGTTTTTGCTGTCAAGTCTCAAGGTCAAATCAGCCAAGAGTAAAGTCTCAAGTAAGTCAAGTCTCCAGAGTAGTTATGCAAAGACATTCATACTGTCCATCCATTAACCAGCATCCTCTATTAAACATGACACGTTCTGTCCGTTATTTAATCACCTCTCTTCTCTTTATGGGTGATTGCTTGAGAGAACAATCACCCCAGCAGCATTGTTAACACACACACACACACACACACACACACCCACACACACACACACACACACACACACACACACACACACACATCTGACTGCTTCCTGTACAGCTGACTGTAAATCAACCAAGTCATGCATCACTGTGTGTCTCCGGGGAAACGGACAGTCAGGACCACCTGTGAATCTGAGGCCTGTGTTTGTTCAGCTTTAAAGGCTAATTCAGAGATCTGTAGCAGTGTCGCTTTAGCAGTGTAGTCATTTCCAACATATCAACACTTACTTTCATCATGCCCACTTTAAATGAGGGTAATAAGTATAAGTTAATAAACCACAACCAGTCTCTCTTCCTTTGAGGCAACATTCCCCTATCAGTTCAGTCCCTTGCATGTTTTGAATGCAGATCTGAGTACCTGCTGAGGGTCTTGTGATGGGGGTGATGGTTGCAAGTTTGACTGGTGGTTGAGTTGCCTAACCTTAAGTTCACCTTAATTATAGCTCATTTGCCATAGACACAATCGTCTACTAACCTTAACCATTCTGTAGTTATCACTGGGAGATATAATAGAAAGTGAGTGAAAAAATAACCAAGACGTACAGGAAGGCAATGTCTTATACCTTATCTCAGTGACCTTGTTCACACAAATGTTAATAAAAACATTTCACAGATATTATTTGAAAAAAAAAAAAAAACTCGAGGTATTTCTCAGCTTTTTTACTTTTTTATTAAAAGATGAAAGTAGTTCCTTCATGAAATAAAAAGAACCTCCAGTTTAGTGTTTTTCCACCTATGCTCGACCTTCTGCTCTCTCCTTTGAGACAGCTTATGTCGTCATCCAAGGGAATGAGTTAACAGTACAAACAGATTTGCTTTTAAGTGGAGTAACAACATCTAGACTTAACATAGGTTATTAAAGGAGCAGACTAGGTCATTGGTCTGGGCAGGGGAGGCCATTTCCTTACTAAGGTCTGCAAAGACAGAGGGCAGTTTGTCTGCAGAGTGGCTGCTGAGATGTGAGAATATGTTGAGTGGAGTGTGTGCCAACACTGAAGACAGCATGAAAAATAAGACACATGTGATCAGACATGAAAAAGCCATCAGTGCATAAAGCATTAAGATTTGGACCTAAAGTAAAAACCAAAACAAGAATATGACCGTGATTGTGAGGTGCATTAAACTTATACACCGAGCTGTGCTTAAAAACTTACTTACATGTTTATTGAAATCACCAATAAATACCAAAACTCAAAAGTACCAACCCGGGAGAATAAAAAATAAATTATAAAACCATTATTTGGGTGCGGAAGGTGAACAGAAACCCTCTCTGTCTGAACACGTCTTTTATTTCTGACGTTCTGCAGTGAACATATTGTCTCATTTCCAGTTGCTGGTCTTTTTGTTGTTCGCATGCTACTTAGATCCGAGAGTTTCTTGATCTTATATTTAGTTAATCCTCTGCCTTCTTTAGTGATAACGGTACATGTAATAAATGTAGTTCCTTTACTGTAATGGAGGTGAGGCTCAGTGTATTGGAAGTGCGGCCCTTCACCATGTAAACCATAGGTTGTCTGTGCAGCAGGTGATTATGACCTATAGTTACGTTTTGTTTCTAGGAGACATGTAGTGGTCATAGTAACTATGACAGGGGCAAAGGCAAAAGTGTGTTGAAGTAGTATAAATGGCAATTCCCATGTGAAACCAGCAGTTTATGTTTTAACCATGACAACAAAGATCATCTAATGTTGATTAAGTACTTGTGTTAACCCAAATCACGATCTTCTCCTAAACCGAACCAAGCCGTGACTGTTATTATTGTAACCCTGGCAAAGACGGTAGGTAAGTCGCTGTCGGTACAGTCTGCATGTTTCTTATTATAACCACGACAACCAAGGTCCGGTACACCTGCCGTATTTCTATAGGTCATATCAGAGGGTTGATGGTTGCTCCGGGTTGGAGGAGTTATTAAAACCCAGCGTAGCTCTGACTCTCCAACAGGACCAGGGCGGCGGGGTGACTGCCTGTAACAACAGTCAGAGCTCCACGCCTAAAGTTCATGCCACTGCTGTGCCAGCAAAGTGTTGAAAATAGTATGATTATATTGTTGAATTCCCTCCTCTGTGGTCTGTATATGTTCTGCCTCTGCTGAATTATTTTTATCCCCGGTGGGGACAAACTTCTTCTTCCCCTCCTGAAGTGGTAATGTGGCGGTGGCTCAGGTCGTGTCAGGGAGGGTTGATTACATGTGTGAGCCCGGTCCTGGAGCACGCAGCACTCAGCACGCTCTCGAGGAATGAATGACAGTGATGCAGAGAGGGCCAATACAAACTTTATGGATTTTTTTGACACACCAATTTGGCGAGCCACCAGGATTTCTCAGACTATGGAACAGTCTATAGTGCAAACAGCAAGCATGGACCCACACACAGTCCAGCCATATGCTGGATTTACACTTTGTTTTATTACATTATAAAAATCAGTATCACTGTTGTTGAGAACAATGGGGAAAGTCTTACGTCAGAGCCTTATACAGACACTGTATGTCAAAATAAAGTAGATGATACAACACTTTCCTTTTGCTTCCCACACCGATGTCCTGACATGTGGATGTGTCACACCAGCCTCACTCCACTACAATGACTTTCTTCTGCACCGCTTTTCCACACATATATATAAAATGCCTCTTTCCTGCTGTAAGGCTCCTGCCACCACCAGTGCCCCTGCTAGCTCTGGGTCAAATCCTTCCAGCAGTGTTTTAATGGTGCCTCCTCTTCCCTCAGCTCAGTGGAGATATTAATAGTAGGGGTTAGTGGATAGCTCTCTCACAACCACACAATCTGCTTCCCACTGAAGGCAGGCGGCTGCAATAAAGATTACCCCATGAGTTTATAGGCCTGTAAACACATTCATTGCAATGTGGCATTTAGACATTTTAGAGCCGTCTCTGTTGCATTTTGTTCATTAAAAGGTGGATGTCCTTCACAGTGATGCATTCTAGCTTTTACAGCCCCTCATGGGTGTACTTTCCCAAACTCTAATCACAGATTATAGATGTGGGGGGGTTGAATTTTAAGGCAAACCTGAGACGAACCCGATCAAATAACAACATTTGGAGCCGTTCACTATCGTGCTGATTGATAAATATGATTGATTACTGGAACATAACTGATTTTCGACACACTGTGGAACAGCTACACCTTGCTGAGCGAATGCACTGTATACAGTGTGTGTGTGTGTGTGTGTGTCTGTGTGTGTGTGTGTCTGTCTTCGGGGGTGACAGATGATTAGGAGATGTGAAGGCACTGCAGTGTGCTCGCTCAGCCCCCTGGGACGGTGCTTGCCTCTCACTGTGTTATCAGCCCACTTACTGACGCCAGCGTCTGTCTCTCTCTCTCTCTCTCTCTCTCTGTCTGTCTGTGAAGGCTGCAAACTGTAATGCATCCAGTGTGAGAGCAGAGTTGGGCTGTTTGTATTATAATGCTAATTCTTTTTGATGTCAGCTCCCACCACTGTAGATTTTGATGAACTAAATTATCCAGATCTATTGCTGTTTGTTTTTGGTTTTTGTTTGTTCTTTTTTTTAAACTTATCTTAACATTTAAAGGGAACACTTCATTTGAGGAAATTTACATGTTTGATTTCATGAAAAGCTGGATATCAATCTCGTGTGTGTGTGTGTGTGTGTTAAAATGAGACTATGGAGCTTTTAAAGTGATAGTTCAGGTTATTTGACGTGGGGTTGTGTGAGGTACTTATCTAGAGTCAGTGTATTACCTGCAGTAGATTCAGATCAGCTCCCAGTTCAGAGAAGCTGCAGGAGCACCGGCACAGAGGCTCAGTGATGTGCGTGTGTGGACGGGGCTGTCCGCAATCACGTTTTAGCCAAGCAAAAAAAAAAAATTCCCATAGAAACGTTTAGCTCTGTCTGACTCAAACAGCTGATCTGCAGAGTAATACAGTGCACACCATATGTGTAGGAATCGAGCATCAACCTCCTAGCATGAAAACTGAAGCCAACGCTGAAGAACCAAAAGCTGCAGTTCCTCTAATGACCACTAGAGTCTGGCTCCATCATTGATTCAATCCCCATAGACTCCCATGTTAAAATGTCCAACTTTACAGCAGAAATAAACATGTTTACAGCCTGGTACAAAAAATGGTGTTGGTCTCTAGAGCTAATTTCCTCCTTCATGACAACTGTATGGGGGTGAATTTCCATTTTATTAAGACTGGTGTCAGGTGGGTGAACATATGCTTGCCACAAACTTGGCGGATGACATTTCTGATCGACGATCATCAGATCGATCGCTGATTGCTCATGCCTTTGCAAATGTCAAGATGATATTTGACTTGTTTTCCCATTAATGTTGCAACTAATTGTTTGCAGTATTTAATTAATATTGAATGTAATTTGCCCCACCACAGTTTCACGTACATAACTGCGCTGTGATTTAAGAGTGGAGCAGATGGACAGACAGACAGAACACGTCATTTAGTTTGGTTTGTATGTCAGGTTGTGATGACAGTTTTGTTTTAACAAAGCCATAAAATGTATTTGTCATCCTACTGTCATCACTCAGGATAACCATGAAAGAGAGAGAGAGAGAGAGAGAGGTGAGCTAAATGGGACACACTTGCTTTTTTGGTTGCTCCTTTTTCTCTCTCACTCATAGGGTAACGTAACATAGTGTAATTTTGCTGACCTCATCCACAGCAGCTCATCACTGAGCCTCTGTGCTGGTGCTGCTTCTCTAAAACTGGGAGCTGATCTGAGTCTACTGCAGGTAATACACTGACTATAGATAAGTACCTCACACAACCCCACGTCTAATAACTATCACTTTAAGAGAAGAAGTAACATTTATCCATTGTCATATAAATCCCTAGTAACTCTTAAAATCTTCTGCCAGGCATGATCAGGGTTAAGATTTTAAGAACTGTAAGTCTGAATTTAGTCCACGTCTCTGACTGCACATGTATCGACAGTCAAACTAACAGCAATCAGTAGAGGCTGATTAGTCTCTGGGTCTTGTCAGAGTCAGTTACTGTGACAAATTGTTTTGTCTTTGGGTTTCCTGACATTGACACGGGACCGCCTCCCATGAGGCTTCACCTCTGACACCCAGGCACGTGTCGGTGTCTGGCGATCCTGTCAGACGTCTCCTTTTGGGGTCAAAGGTCAAAATGCTGAGATTAAAAAAGAAAGGGCAAAATGGGACAAAGAGTGGGGGAAAACCTATGAGAGGCATGGAGGTGTATTTGATATTAATCGCCACAAACTCATCCAAACGAAATCCTGTGTACGTGTAGAGGAAAAAATGCTCAGAATGAGAATGTATGTGTGAGCTGCGCTCTGAATCCATAAAAAAAAAAGAAATCCTACTGATCCTCCCATTGCTGAATTAATTCTGCAAAGCATGGCTCCGTGTTCGACTAATCAGTGAAGGGTCTGTGGTAATAAGTTATACATACAGCACAAGCATTCAGCACATCAAAGGCAACTTTCTCATGTCCTTCATGTTATTGTCTTTAAATGTGCTCTTGATCATTGCCAGCACGGCACCATCACTGGCCTTTCTGTGGACCACTTTCTGTGGACATGCCCCCTGGCAGTCGCAGAGCATGCTCCCAGCATGAAGCCATGGTTAGCAAGTGGGGCTAGCCTGCTGGTCTTTGAAGTCAGGACCCTTAGAGGGATATCCGGTGATGACTAGAGATTCAACCATCAAAACATTGTTTTCATTATTAACTTCATACCTGCTTTAATAAATTCCCAAACAATTGGTACCGGGAATGCAACTAATTATTTTCATCACCAAGTAATTAATGTTTTTAACCACTTCATTGTCAAGTCAATAAAACATCAGAAAATACATCTTCCTCTGGCATCTTCAGATCCCAGCTGGTAGATGCTAACTGGTTTACCAGCTACCATCTCTTACCAGGCCCAGATACATACCAGTTACTGCTCCTGTTGCTACCAGCTGCCAGTTCCTGCTAAAATTAATTAGCTTATAGAAAACCAGTTTTTGGTTTACAGTTCAGAGATGGCTCTGCCTAGCTTCTCAATGTCTTAAAAATATCTTTAAGAAGAATGTGCACATTCTCTTACAGACCTATCTCCAGTAAGATGCATGTTTTGTTGTTCTGCCATTTGCTGCTATTTTTGCTGCCATTTTCTTCAATATCTGAAGTTTGTTAGGTACGATCAGGGCAGTTGACAGTCACAGGGAATACTACTCAACCTGAGAAGACAGTTGTGTAATGCCTATGTAATGTCTGACATAATAAACCCTGATGATGTCATCTGGAGTTATCTCAGTTTGGACTAGACAACAATCTGGGATCAGTTTGAGTTTGAAAACTACAAATTTCTGATGGAAAACCCAAGTTACAAATTGGGGATGTGGCCTTTGAAAGAAGGTGTTAATCTTGCATGGATGATGTGCCACTGCATTCATCATGGGAAATGTAGGAAAGTGTTTTTGGAGTTTGACACAAGATATTGAAGCTTTTATTTCACTGTGTGGCTGGAACATCTACAGATAAAGCAGAATAGTGTGCAGCAGGCCAGGAATTTCTTCATTTCAGTGGCAAGCCCATGCCTACAAATAAATAACCTGACTTTGTGATAAGAAAAAATGAGAAAATAATACAGATGACATGAAAATCATAAATTATTCACTTTTTAATATAATTAAAAAGACACATTTTAAGATGCAGTCCGTTATTCTATATCAATTTACCAGAATCTATAAATATGTAAATATATTTCATTTCAGAAAAACGTATCACTCTCAGCAGATGAATGTAAGAACAGTTTTCAAGTATCAAACTCACATAAATCATTTATCACAGTAAAGCTATGAAAGTTTTCGTGGGTCTGACCATGTCCCGTTGACAAGGACTGGAGCTTGTCAAGCTGTCCTTGACTCAGCTTCTACCGCTCTGAGATCAGTTATGATATTGCAGCATTATAAGCATGTGCAGATGTGTGGAAGCTAAACTTGCTTATTAAGCCCTGGGAGGCAGCAGTAGCAAGTAGACGAGCAAATTACTCTGTTTTATCATCTCTGTGTGAGATCTGCAGTAAGTTTGAGACGTGTGAGACAGAATATTGTTACAGGAGTAGAGCAGCGCCTTTCAGGAATAGATCAGTACACGGTTGTGTGGGTAGCTTGTTAGAGAGAGAGAGAAAGAGAAAGTGGTAATGCTGGCAACCGGAGCAGAGAGTTAACTAGTTGGTTAGAGGTTAGCAGCGTAGTATATGCGCACAACCAATCGAAGCTGCAAGGACAGTAGCATGGGCACAAAGGCCATCGTGGCCGTAGGGCATACAATATTTTCAGGGCATCATTGCCGGGAGGGGGGGCAGCCTTGAAATTCCTACCCAGGTGTTCAGTTTTATTTATTTATTTAGTTTTTTTTTTTTTTTAATTAGTGCTGCATTTGAAACATGAGAGTGGCAATCTTAGGCAATAATGTGAACAATGTAGTCCTCACATTCTGACAAACAAAAATAACACATTAGGAAAATAGCCCCAGACTTTTGGACCCTACTGTATACATGTAAGTGGTAGCAGCTTCAGTCAAAGCGCGATCCTACTTTGAAAACTGTAAGTGAAGTAAAATTCCAGGCTTTAGTTAATGTCGTTCCAATAACATGGATTACACCTTTAAGTGTGGAAAACAGCTGAAAGCCTAATCTTTCTCTGCAGTGATCTAATTGCTGAATTTGTGGGTTATACCTCTAATACATGAGCATTTCTTCTCTCTTTAATCATCCATATGAGATCAGTAATTAGCTTTTTGAGGTAGGAGTGATGAGCATTTTCCAAAAGCCTGAGGAAAAAAGAAAGAGAGAAACATCTTTTCCAGTAAAAGCAATTAAGCTTGAGAGCATTCTTTTGTCTTTGTACTTCCTCTGTTGTGCCTCGGTGCCTCGGTGTGGTTATGGAGAAACAAAACAAAGTGCAGAGAGGGTGATGGGATCATTTGTAGAATGGACTGATTGAAACAGTCGAGAGAGGAGAGGATCTGCCGCTCTGATTACGAACGACGTCTCCTGTTTAAGGATTCACAGCCGACTTCATTCGGAAGATTTGCTCCTTTTTATCTGCTCGTTTCTGCTCGCTCTGATTTCATACCTAAAACACCAGATGTGAGCCAAACCTCACAGATTCAACAGGACACAAACACAGCAACGCTTCATGGGAAGTCTGGGAGAGCATGATGTTCAGGGAGCGTGTCCCCAGGGGTACTGATGGGGATGTCACCTAGATAAATGTCCCCATTTACTGTCCTTCCTCCGTCTATTCAGCTGGGACATGGGTGCACGGAGGGTGCAGTGTGGGTGCTACAGAGAATAAGTGGATGGATGGGGGTGGGGGTGTTTCATGGTGCCTTTGGTGTCTCTGCTGAGCCGAATCTAGCCAGCAGAAGTGGGTGAGTCATAGCTTAACCACATTAGAGCGGGAAGACTGAGGAGAAGCTCGTAAGAAGTGTTTAATCTCAGTCAGGAGACAGAGAGGGAGAGAGAGGGGAAAGATAAGTGGAGCTGCTAAGTGGACTTGCCACGAAATTCAATGCTATTATCGCCACTTCTTTACATTGCTCACATTTCAGTCAGTGGGTTTAAATGCCTTTAATTGTAAGCTTTCTGCAGGAGTAACCTGATTTTTACCATGGTGTACATTTGCAACCATGTTCCCATAATCAGAGGAGGGAATTATGGGTCACACAGATGGATTTTTGCAGGAGAGACCATTTCATGACCATATATCCTCGACTGGAGTTTACATGTTCATGACAGATGCACTTCAAACAGGGAGAGTACTCCTCTTTTAGCTGTGTAAAATAACCACTTGGAAAAACAAAAGTAAAATGAAAATGAGAAGGTCTCCTTAGCTACACAGCACATTTGTAAAATGTAACATTTGCACACAAAGGACAAAGAGTCTGCATCACTGTACAGTGTTGCAGTAAATCACCAACATGTGGAAACATGCCCGCACTGCTTCAACAAGACGAGTCTGCAGCAATGCTAGTGGCCTGTGAGCTAAATGCTAACACCAGCATGCTAACATGCTCACAGTGACAATGGTAATATGCTGATGTTAAGCAGATATAATGTTGACCATGTTTACCATCTTAGTTTAGCTTGTTACCATGTGACAGAGTGATAACAACAGTCTCTAAAGGGAGGACACCGTGTTTCTCTTTCAAACTTATTCACTGCACTCGGGTTCCTTTAACATCTCCTCACCACATATAATATATGAGTCTGGTAAACTGCAACTGTTCTGTTTGGTGGAGGCAGTAGCTGTAGTTCTCACATTAAAGGACCCCGGACATGTGCAGCAGGATCGACGTCTCATCAAGGATTTCAGTTTTCAGTTTTGCTAATTATGCTCACTGGGAGAGTCAGTTTGTTGATGGGCTCCAGGGAGTGCGGTTATTTCTCCTAGTAATAAAGGGTTATCATATATGAATGTGTTTTTCCTCTTTTGTGGGTGTTGTATTCAAAACCATCTCTGCACCTTTCATGAGAGAGATGCAAGCAGGGCGCTAACGACAGGCATATGGAACTTGTATTGTGAGGCACGTACTGACCTCTAATTGGAAACAGATTAACAGTGGAGGCCCAGAGCTTCAGCCCCGCACTGAAAGAGAGTGATTTATCAAACATCATCTCTGGGAACAATAGTGAGGAAGGTGGTGAGGATGGGATAAATGACAGGAAGGGACAGAGCTGTGGCTGAATGCCTTAGATGAAGTGCTAACTCAGGGCGTTTTCACACCTAAAGGTGGTTTGCTCTGATCCGGTTCAGTTTATGAGTAGTACGTAAACACAGGAAGAAGGTTGTGGGAACCGTGTAGCTCAAACTTGTGAGTTCACAGCAAAAACCAACCGCTCCAGAGTTTGTTTGGGACCACACCGAGACCACCTCCTCGACAGGGTCTTGGTGCGATTGTTTTGGTCTGCACCCGAGTGAGATTACTGTTTTCACATCTGCCCACACGAATCGTACCAAGGGGGGAAAAACGAACCAGGGTTCGGTTTAACCGGACTAAAAGCCTGTGTTGATAGAGTCTGGTAAAGGGAGACCTGGTTGCCCTGGCAACCGCCATGTGTCTTTTATTTTATCGTTTCTTTTTTTTTTATTCAGTTGTTCTTGTCAAAAGAACCCAAATGAATTGTCTTCACAGCTGACAGGTCGAGGCCAGTGACTCAACAGCGGAACCTCAGATAGTCGAGGTCAGTGGGTAAAATACAACAACGACCTCTTAGAAAAGGCTCCCCATTGAAAGCTCTCTGGTCTGATGGTGATGAATTTCAATTCCTCGACTCACCCTTTTTTTCTTTTCTTTCTCTGGAGTCGTAATATTATGTCATTTCTCCATATAAACGGGAAAAATAAATGCAGAATGGACTGTCAGGGGACTTCCATAAGCAGCTTCTCAAATGGCAGCAGCGCTCCGTCCTGATAACCACGCTCCAGTGGTTTTGTGCACTTCAAGAGACTATCCACTGCTGTGAAGTCCCCTCACTCAGCATGAATCACTGTATCCTGGCTTACTGCCTGCTCAGACTACTTGCAGCAGTGTAGAAGGTGCTTCCAGATGCAATTTGCCAATTGCTGCTGAGGCATCAGTGACTAAGCTGAACAAAAATGTAGCCCACATTCTCCCACCCTCTGCTGCCTGGTATTGTGATTCTCATGTAAATTACCTCATTTACTCTCATCATACAGTATGAGCAAGTGCAAGCATAAGCAAATCTGTCACAGTATGGCTCCTTCATGTAGCAGCGTGCGTCTCTTTCTACAGTACAGGACAATACAGGTGCATTATCTTCCCTGTCCTCTCTGCTGCATTACCCATGACGATGCCTTCAAGGCCGTCTGGCACTGCAAATGCCATTTTGATAAAGTGGTGCCAAGTGCAGAGGTTGGGCTGAAAATCCAAAGTGTGCTTTATAGGATGTGAAGGATGGGAGAGGGAAAGGAAGGAGAATGTTCACATTAATAGACTTCTCAAGTGAAGTCCTACACTGACTTAAAGTTCTAATCTGTAACTTTTCCACATTCAAATGTCTAAAAACAACTGGACCTGTGTTCTACATGTTGTTGAGTTGTGTTCTTACATTATCCCAAATATTTCCATCACTTCTCAAACTAGAGAAATCTGTGATTTTAATTTTAATTTTAATCCGTACGTGTCATTGGTCGCCTGTCAATGACATCATATCCTCTATGATCATGTGTCAGCGTGTTTGTGTGACAGAAGCTCAACATTGACTTTTATCTAGTTTTAAGCCACATACACTTTTGACATCTTGGTGGTTTTCACTCTATATTTGAAGCAGATGAAGGATTTTAGTCGTCGGACGTCTGGATCTGAAGTTATCAGAGAAACAAGCTGAGGAAATGTTAGACAGCTCAGCTCCAGCTGCTGGAGACGTCCTGTCCTGTGTCACTGAAGAGCGTCGCTGAATCTCTGAGTTTAATCCCCTGGTGTGTTTGTTGTGGAGAGGAGGACACCTCTGTGGATCATTCAGCTGCTGGTAAAAACCTGCTGAACGTCTGCTTCATAAGTTATCAGAGAAACAATCAGAACAAAGGTTAGCATCAATCTCAGCTCCAGCTCTTCCCTGAGTCTCTGTCCTCCGTACAGCGTCGCTCAAACACTGACTTTAAATGTCAAACTGCTTCATTCAGTGTTTTTAACGGTTAGAATCACTGGGTCTCTTTGATTTCTTGAACCACTGACACTGAAGGAATCCAAACCGGTAATGGTTGTGAAGATAACAGCTCCCATGATCCCACGCTGTCTTTATTGCCTCTGTGCCAGCGACAGCCAGCACCGGAGCAATGCTGTTTTCAGGTTGTCTGTCAGTATGTCCGCCCCATTCTCATGGACATGATACCTCAGAAACACCTTGATGGAAATTCTTCAAATTTGGCGCAAACATTCACTAGGACTCAAGGATGGACTGATTCAATTTTGGGGGTCAAAGGTCACGATGACCTCACAAAACGCGGTTTTGAACTTGTGATCACAATATCTCTGTAAGGCTTTGAGGGAATTATTTTTAAAAAAAAAACATTCATCTAGACTCAAGGACAAACTGATCAAAATTCGATGGCTAAAGGTCGATATTTGATGATATTGATGTGATGATATTTGATGACTCTGGATAAACGGATGTAATCTGAAACTAGTCTGAGTGGAGGAGGCAGACAAAGCACGACGAGGTGATTCTAGTTACTAATTATTGTTTTGATTGAGTGACCCCTGGAGGGAGAAGTCACAGGCTGTGCCTTTAAAGTACCAGTTCACACAAATTATAAAAAAAAGTTACATCTTCTTCACATTCAGGGGTATTTCGCTGTGGGGGATAGTTTTGTTTTTATATGCTCATGACTCGTGACCTTTATTTAATGACTAGAAAAATGGGAGTGGCTTTCCTTCACAAGGTGTTAGGGCTCACCAGCAGAGAAAGAGCGAGTAACCCACTCACCAATGAGGAGCTTTGACTACAAGTGCTGCCTCTTTGTGTTGAAAAGAGGCAGTTTGATCTGATCTGGATTCCTTCTAGACCCCCCACCCCCCTCCCTTTAAAGGTTGTCTACACTGGAAGGAGACCGGAACACCACAGAGGGATTACATATCCCATCTGACCCGAGAATTATCATCTCATGTCCCCACAGATGGAGCTCCTCCACCAGTCATTGTTGATGCTCGCAGCATTGAACAGCTGCATCTCTTCCTGTTACTTTGGATAATCTTCAGATGTATCTGTCAGGCGTTTTTCGTTCAGACTTCTACTTTGGTAGAAAAAGTGTCCACAGCAACAGTTTCCTTGGTCTGGTCTATAGTGGTGTCACGAGCCCGTCAACCCTAACACCATCCTGTAGACATGGCGACTTGTTTCCTCTTTCATGAGTGGTGCCCAGTGTGGTTGACACGTCTGCTGCTGTCATCCCAAGTCCAAGAGAACTTGAGCAGTTATCCTTTTAGCTGTCATTTTCTGGAGGCATCCGCAGCTGAGGAGCACTCACACTAACGGACTCGCTGTTAAAAATCTCTTTTTTTCCGACTGTGCGACTGTCACCACCACTTTCATCACTTCAGGGCCAAGAATGTCTTGAAAAGACGGTGTCGTAGTAGCGAGTAAACATTTCCACAGCCTTTTTTTTTATCAAAACAGTGTTTCCTCAAAAGTTGCCTCGCAACTGTCCTGCAGCTTCTCTGTATCTTTATTCTCTATATCATTCTACAGTGCGTTCTGCAGTCAATAAAGCCGGGCTTTGATGCAATCAGGCCATAGCAGATGGTCATAAAGCCTTTGTCCAGGGTGCACCTGAGACTCCCTGAGCTTTATCATCCATAACCACTGCTCTGCTGTAAAAAGCAGGGAGAATACACAGATAGATGGCACTGAGGTGTTGCCTGGTCTCTACAAAACAGCTGCAGTCAAGCAGAGTGGTCATTTTTAAAGGATGATGCGAGGCCAGAGAGAGGTCAGAATTGATGACCTGTCCATGTGTGGAGCAGATGGGAGCGTCTGCCTTTCTTTTATTCTTTTATTTTTTATTTTTTTGCATCATAGCTCACATGCTCATTGTCTCAGCGTCACAGAGCTGTGTCATGAAACTGCATTTACCATTCTAAAGCATAAAAATGTGATTGCACTTGTTGAAACTGCAATATGTCAGGTGGTATTTATGACGCCTTGCTTTTAACCACTATAAATTAGCTTCAACGCTAATGGTGGCCCTCTCTCAGCAGTAATTTTAACACTAGTCATGGCAATTACCTTTTTCTGTGATAAATCAAAAGCTGCCGTCTCCTGCTAATTCCCTGCTCTTTCATTAAGAAAGATGGGGAGGCTTTGATTGTTATGGTCGCTCACGACCTGATCTTTAACCCACTCTGGACAACATTTGGCACACATTCTTTGGGATGCAGCTAATAACCCCAGTGAGTGATACTCTGGCAGAAAGACAAGTTTGCCTCATGCTTCATCACTCCTGTCAGCGGAGTGGTGGTGTTGTAATAAATTGCAGATTTTCCCAACCTTGTGTCTCTGTGGCAGTGCTGCAGGTTGCACAGATGATTGAAAACTCAGACACATTCTCCACAGGCGGATACGGCTCAATCCTCCGTCTTATCGGCGGACACTCGCCTTCTTCCTTACTGCTCCCCACTTGCTAGTTGGGCTCCAGGGGACATCTGTGTGTCAGCCAATCACTGATGAGCCTGATCGTCAAACCCCACAGTCTGGCAGTCTGGCCGTCTGGCTGTCCAGCCCTGATTCGGACTGACAGCATCTGTCTACCTCAGTGTTTGGCTTCCTGCAGAAATCCGACATGTCAGGACACATCCTGCTCCTGTATATGTCCCCTGGCTTGTCTTTAACACACCACATCACTGCTCTGCTTCATTTCAACCAGAGTATCAGTGATGTGCAACTTCACTCTTCACAAGAGCGAGCTCAGATTTCAGTTCAAACTGAGTTCATACTCCCAAAAATTGAAATAGTTCAGATGTCCAAAGGTGGTTTTTTTTCCAGGGTTGTCTGCACGTCTTTTCCCATTCACTTGTACGTGATATATCAGTAACACCTTGACGGAACGTCCTCATATCACACTGATTAGATTTTGGTGGTCAAAGGTCAAAGTTCAAGGTCACAGTAAACTCACGTTCCCTTTACTTCTGGCAGTCTGGGACCTCACAAAACACGTTTTTTAGCCATAACTCACAAATTCAGACACTAATTATGACACAATTTAACTCAAATTTGTATAAGGACATAATTAAGTGATAATGTTTTATATCTAAAAGGTTAAAGTTCAACTTCACTTTAACATCATAATGTTCTATAAAAACACTTGTGGCCATTATTCAACGCTTTTAACAATTGATAATAAATTTAATTTAAATTGAAAATAAATGATAAGGCCCGGCTGCCATCAATTTACATCACATGATGAGCTTTCACCTGAGGTCATCCGTGATGTGCCCTGACGGAGGCGCAGCTGCGACCCGGGATGCGGCAGACAGATACTCAACAGGAGACATATTAGCATTTCATTTCCCTCTCAGAAGGGGGAGCTCTACCTGGCAGGAAAATTGGGTTTGTAACAGTTTTTTGTGTGCGCTGTTTTACTGTATTTTACAAGAGCAAGTGAGAACGTTGTGGAATTTGCGCTTTCCACAGTACGAGCAGACGTTCGGAGACAACTAACGACACAGTTGAACAAGCATGAGCAGGTTTTAACAGGCTATCTGTGCAGTTTAGTTTCCTGCCCTGCTCAGAGTGGAAAGTATTTATTTAACTAATTATAGCCGTAGACGTAGCAGGACAGATTCTGGACCAGCGCTGTGGCTGTGGAGCAAACTCCTGGCAGTAAAGTAACATCCAGTCCCATCCACTCATCGGTCAGATTGATGCTACTCTTTGATGTTTGATAGGTGATAATCAGTGATGTGGTTTGTTGTAAGATTCCATACAGGTTGCTATAATTCAACAGGTTATGCTGTAAATTGTTAGCCAGTGCAGGAACGCTGCTCAGCCCTCACTTCAAAGTGCTGAAGATGAGCCTGTCTGCCTGACAAGGTTTCTAATCAGAAAGAAATATATGCCGGGGCGAAGGGGATTCTTCCTGCTGCTTCCCAAAGTCTGCCTCTCTACCTTTTCACTAGCACCCTTACTGACCTGTCCTAACGATACCAAAACACTAACGACAGCTCCCTTCTATAATTGCAACAGTTGTTAGAAATTGCTGGAAAATACTTTAAGCTGGAAGGATACTTTTACTGTGAGGGAAATGTTAATTTCTGAGTCTTGACCTTCATCTCTGGACCTTTCTTAGTCACACACAGGCTACTGGCACACAGAAGCTTACAGACTTAACACAATGGGGCTAGGGAATCCTCACTTTAAATTACTTAGCAAATGCTAACAGCAATAACAGTTAAACTGGTTCAAATGTTAAACAGCAATATCTGTTTCTTGCAATGATGTAACAACTCAATCTACCAGTTCACACTAAAGTGAAGGTCCAGGTCCATCACCTCAAGCAACTACACAGATTCAAAAGTTATAAATGTACAATACAACAATTGTTTTCATGCTAAAGTTTCTCTTTCCCTTTATTCAATCCAATAGTAGAACTCACAACCTCCATTATTATCCATTGATAAGTGCTGCTGCAGTCCCACTGTCGAGGCCCTCAGGCCTCGACGGTGTCTGTTGACCAGCACCCCAGGCCTTTGCCTTTTTTTTTTTTTTAACATACCCCTGTTTAACTTGGAGCACCTGCCTCTCTAAAGGTCTCTGCACATGTCAGTCACAATCCATCACCAGCTAACACGTTGAAGATCTGCGGCTGGATTTTCATAAATTCATTAGAGACGAGTTTCCTCGTATCCGCTCTTATTTCCCCCTCTTCTCTACATTTTTTTGTGTTCTGTCTCATCACACGTCGGCTTGACACTCTCGATTTGTCTTCCCCGAGACGTCAGCCGCTGGGAGCAACCTTGACATATTAGGACATTAAATCTGAATCAGCACCTGTCGCCCGCCGTAAAGTGCTTCCACATTTCTCTGTTTTCTCAAGCGCATCAAGGAAAATACAATTTCACCCGCAGTTGTCTGTCTCGTCACATCCACTCTCCTGTCCACCTTTCTCTCCCCTTTTCTGTCTCTTGTTATTCCTCCTCTTTTATAACCCAGTATTCTAGTGGTTTATGTTCTTCCAGTGTTATTATTTCAACTGTACGGCCTCTAACAAATCACTTGTGTCCGTGGCAGCTTTTGTTAAGGCGAACAGAATGTTTATTCAAGCATATCTTGATTGCGATGTTTGAGGACATATCGTCTGAAGTGAACGACACTGTGACACATCTCAGTAGAGAAATGAAGTGTAATATAAGCAGTAACAGTGTGTTTGTCTGTGTCCTGATGCCCCACTTTCCTGCCTGAATGTCATTTTACCAGGATTGAGGGCTGCATTTAGAGCAATAGATAAAATTTTAGTTCCTTTTTTTCCTCCCCTCTCTTCTCTGTTCTCTGCCATCTCATCGTCTCATCTGCTCCCCACTCTGTTTCAAAGTAATTATTTCTCATTAATCTACAATAGCTCCCTACCAGTCTATTAATCCAAAGGTCTGGATGGCAAAATGAGCTCTCTTATTAACTCAACATCATTATTCTTGCCATATAAGGCGCTGGTGCAGCTGATTTTCTACAACAACCCCCACCCAAACCCCAAATTAGCCTTATTAGTGGCATAACGTCTTTCCATTGCCCCCTGATTCTTCTCCCCTGCTTTTGTAACATTTTTCAGCTGCTCTTTTTTTTTTTAATGATTTTCACATGAGCAACCACAAAGTCCTGTGTCCAGCAGATGCGGATACTCAGCAAGTAACACGTATAGTTGTTGGATCTGCATGAACAAGGGAAGACTGCCCCAGTTTTCGCAAATTTCAAATTTCAGACACAAATCTCAGTGATATAATTTGTTCTTTTGTCTGAATGCTTTACCAGAGCTGACACGTATAACCACCTAGTCATTTCCATCCGTTGACACCCTGGGTCTTTAACACCAGATGGATGGAGGGAAGGAGCCTCCATGGTAACAGGCCCTTGGTAGTGAGGGTAATGAGGACAGAGAGATGTGTACAGTCAGCATCTATATGTTGAGATGTGTTTCTGGGCAAGAGGCCCACTCCCACCGATCATTAAGTCCTGCTAATGAAGGACTATGAATATGTAATAGAGAGCTCCGTGTCAAACAGAGATGTTTGTTCCAAGGAACACACGGGGAATGATGATGACATTTTTTGATGATTTATCATTCAGCAAAATCAGTCTTTAGTATATTTTCATATTTTCAAGTCACATCAATTATAGATTTTTACCAGTTCTGTCATTCTGTTATCAGTCAGAATGATACAGTCAAAGCTGCACTAACCACTGCTTGTAGCGGCAAACCAGAGGAAATTCCCACTGACTCTAAAGCCCCTTTTCCACTGGTTAAAAAACCTGCTAAGACCCGCTAACATCAGGCTTTTGACGTCTTTCAGAGCACAGACGCTGTAGAGACACCTGTCACCTGTCCAGCACGGTGCAGTTCAACCGGAAGCACCGCGGCTACACTGCGCTCAGGGATGAAAGAGTGAGCTGCAGCCCCGAATTAGGCAATTTTGTGATTGGCTGGAGAGCTAAGCAGTGGGTTTTTACCAGCACTGAAGCCCCAGAGACTTTGGACATCGTAACATCTTGGAATATATATCATTTAGATGTGATAGTTTCTTGCAATAAAGTGGTGGTTGGTTACAGTCCTCATGTTTGACATGTCTGAATTCCACACAAGCAGCTGAATCCAGGATGAGTTTTGAATCTCATATAGATTCTGAAAACAATGGCTGCCTGAACGTAAGGGAAATCAATATGCAAACTTCTGATATGCTGCTTGGAAAAATGGTCAGCAGTGAGGATTTAACCCTGTATAATATTATAATGTTTAGAATACATTAAGTTACTATTGTTGTCAAAGAGAAAAAAAAATGTCAGATGGACCGTTCTGAATTTGCTTTGTTTATTATCATCACTCACTCATTAGGAGCAGATCTGAGCTCAGCGCTCTGTGTGGTTCTTCCACTTACACCCAGATGATCCAGCCTCTCAGTGGGCCTCTGCACAGCAGGCCTAGCAGGCCCTCACTCTATCCACAAGTGAGTCTCTGAGATAAGCACTGAGCTCTGGCTGCTAACACAGCCATCAGCGCTAGGTCTGTCCACGTCCTCCAAGTGATCCTGGGTTAAACACCGCACACAGGCCGGCGAGGAAGATGAAAACACTTGCCAGCTCACCGCAGAGAAATAGCTCACCCCTGCTATGCCACTCCATTTTCTCCAGCTGCATCAGAGCACTCTGGGAGAGCTGATTGCTGAACGGCTTGGCAGGGTTTCGGGTGGGTATGTGTTTCATTGGGTGTGTGTCCATTAGTGGTTGATGTCCCACTGCGCGAAGGAGTAAATCCTCTCATCCTTAACCAGGCTGACGTGCTAGCTCATCATTGTCTTTCATCAAGGCCTCTCCTTCCCGGCTCCCTCCTGTTGAACCCTCAGCCCTCGGCTAAATGCTGCAGCATTTCTTTTCCTCTGTGCCTTTGGACTACTTTTCCAAATTAGCCCCAGAAAGCTGTCAGAAGCTACACACCAGAACCAGCAAATGCAAATATGCAGTATGTTACATTTGCATTCTGTAACCTCTACTTACTCCTCAGATAAATTCAGTTTCTTAATCTGTCATAATCAGTATTTGCTGCTTTAATCTCCCTCGCCTGCATTATTTGGTTGAGGGGAATGTTTCTCCTCTATGCTCCTGACAGGGGTTTGAGGCATTAATTATACATAAGCGGTCACCTCACTTCAGCCTCGCTGAGCTGAAACCTGTGCTGTTTTTCAAAACCTGTCACAAGCAATCACCTTCACTCTGCTCGCTGGGTGTGACTAAACCGGACTGGAGAAACAATCCAGCAGCTAGCTATCAATCTCAAACACACACAGTTGCTCCATACCTGCTCTTAAACCTGACAGATTTGGGGACTGGCCATTTCTTAATTGCTGCCCCGGGGCTGTTTTTGCATCGTCGTGGCGATGAAGGTTGTCCAGCCAATTCTGATTTGTCACTGAGCTCAGAAAGCAGAACACAGAGTGGTAATATGGTGAACGGAGGGTTGACATCATGTTTTCAGGGCAGTTTGAGAGAAAGAGAAAGTTTCCCTTTTTACAAGGTTCTTCATGGAGATGCTGCTGTTTCAATCTGCAGGAGAACAATAGTTCTAATCTAATGAACTGAGCGTGTCCTGTTACTATAAAAATGTCACGGTTACAATAATAAACGCGTGGATCGTACCGAGAGCGGCGTACCAACCTTTGTTGTCATGGATACTATAATAACGGTCATGGTTTGGTTAGGTTTAGGAAAAGATCATAAGTACTTCTTCGACATTACACGGTCTTTGTTGTCATGGTTACAATATAAACTGCTAGTTTCACATGGGAATCGAACGCTGTTCTACTGTGAGACTTTGTCCCCTCTTATTCTTGTTTCCGTCTGCGTTTCAGATCTACTGACTACGGCACCACCTACACCAAACTCAATCTGATGCCGGGGACGACCATCGTAGTGACCAGTTTCTACATCTGCCCGACCAACAAGAAGAAGGTAGGAGGACGTATTGATCGTGGGAATGATTGTGCCGTCCGTGGACCTGCTGAGATGGACGGCACATTCTCTCCTCTGAAAACTGCCAATTTCAGTGGAAAGTAAAAAAGCTGTGCTCCAGTGTGTTGCTCAAAGTCCGTGCTGGATGTCTGAATGAATATTTACACAGACAGGCTGGGCTGGAATTACAGGATATCTAGTGTGTGATTTGAGAATATGATCCACTTAAACTAAAGACGCCCTCCTGTTCTTTAAATTATTATCTGTGCATGGCGACTACACTATGGTTCTAGTGAGACAGCTACATAATTATGTATTTTGAGGGAAGTATTCCTTATTCTTTTGTCCACACATGAAAATTGGACAACTATTCTCTCACTTGTCTTCTATGGGCCGGTCGTCTCTTGGAACAGCTGATTTGTAGCAGATAGTGTGTAAAGATACAGTTTGCTCGTGGTTACTGGTTCTACACCAGCCTGATGCATGAATAAGAGATATATCCATATATGAGGCAAACATTTCAGTCACAGATTAGTTTATTTTTAACGAACATTCAGAATGACACAGCTGATTTTCAAAATAAAATACACATTGTACATTTAGGGCCAGAGCATTTCTAGAAATGGTTCATAATCTGTTGAACTAAGTATGACCTCAATGTCAACTGAACCTCATATGGATCTGGTAAACCAACAGAGCAGGTAGGGGGCAGGTAATATGTTTTTTCTCCCAGGAAGCGGTGACATGACCCCCACTACTCTGCCTCTGATCCAATCCAATCAGAGGCAGAGTAGGGCCTTGCAGTACACTACTGAATGACGTGCATCAGACGGTATTTAGAAATGAGTATACGCCGTATACCTGCGTATACCTTCCACTGCACTACTGCACTACTTCCTGCAGTGGCGGTAAACGTTAGAGTTCACAAACCGTGTGCTGCAGACGCCAAAATGAACTTCAACTCCACAATGAATGAATAACGACTGGGTTGAAAGAGAAACTGACTCCATTCTTTGATAGAAATGCATTATGGGTTTCATTTTTGTGACATGTGATGGTGCAACTGATCTTTCTAATCGTTTGGTATTTTTGCACAAATTTTTTGGCTCCACATCAGAGACGGCGACTCGAGTTTGCTACTTGCCGCACACACAGTGACTTGAGACTCGTCCTCAGAAGACGTGAGACACGACTCGCACTCGAGATTCAAGGAGCGTTTTCAGACATGTTCACCCATGACTGTTTGTTATTTGTCAGCAGGATTCTGCAAAAAAAAAAAAAAGTAGTGAACTGATTTGCACTGCACGTGGCGGAGGAGGGATGGAGCATGGGCCATTGAAGAACCCAGGAAAATAATTAATTCTGGTGTGTGTCGGGCATGGAGTGGCTAATTGGGAGGCATGGGAAAATTCCTGGTGGCGGGCCGGGGCTGTGTTGTTGTGCCTCAAGGGTGAGGGAGCGATAGATAGGAGCAGAGCAGCAGAGTGTTTTCAGGACCACAGCTGGCGATGAGTCCAGTTTTACAGAATAAGCAGCAGGCAGAAGACAATAGGAATGTAGTTTGAGTTTATTTATTTGTTGTATAGCTGTGGTCTCTCTTTCCGCAGAAGTTCTACATGCGCTAATTAAATTACTCGAGGTCTGTGTGATCGGCTCAGATCGACTGCTTTCTTTGGCGCGTTAACATTAAGGAAATGTCTGATGAGCCGAATGTCATTCTCTCCCTTATTATCATGAGAAACTTTATAGATAAAGCAGATGAAGGAGCAGATGATCGAACGTGTATCACAACCGTGATAGACTTGACTTGACTTGACTTTTTTTTTTTTTTTCGTGGATTGTTGAGAGCATTTCACCAGTTACAGAGAAATAGCCTTGCAGTTACAAAGTAGAGGTCAGCAGCAAATGAACATCATGGCCTTTCTCCACAACCTTTTTCCTGTTTTATTAAACGATATGTATCCAATAGAATTTCCCATAAGTAGGTTACAATCTGAAACAGGGATGTATATTAACCCAGGTGTGTAGTAACATGTTGGGAGACAATCCAGTAAATTACCTAGATTTCAAGACAGAAGACAGGTTGTGTGTATATATACATATATATATATATATATATATATACACACACACACACACAACCACCACACAAACAACCATGGGGCAATTCATTTGTTAACTCCATAAAATGTGGCTGTGACTGTCATACATAGGAAACCCATTTTGACCATAACCTAGTAAACCTATTCATTTGTAGGCGATTAAATATGCCTTTTGTGCATCTCTGTCTTATTACTGGACATTCCCAAAATATATGCCAGTGATTGACATCCTGGCTCCCACACAGTCCCCAGCGCTTCCTCCTCTCCTGTAGGACTTGCAAGTCTCACAGAGAAGCTCTTCAGGGCATTTCTGTTCCACATACGCCCTTCGGCCGGTCACAATTTCTACCCACGTTCCAGCTCTTCGATCCGCAGGCAGCTCCTGAAGCAGGCAGCCAGGCGTGGACTGAAGCAGTAATTCTTCATCCCAGGCCACCTCCTTCACACAAACCCCCAGACTGCTAATTTTATAGGCTAACGGGCTAACAGACTAATTATAAATTTTGCCACTATGTTCATCTGGGAGGAAATGTTTCCACATTATAAAAAAATAAATAAATACAAACAAATATGAAAAAAATATATTCAACTATAAATATTATTATTTTTATTTTGAGCATTTGCACGTAAGTGGGAAAGTTAGAGTCGTGCCTAAGGTTCGCCACCTCATACCTGCTTATTATATGATCACTGGTCAAGTTGAGTGTTCGACCCAGGCCCGGTGCTCCCGACAGGCTGTACTGCCACTGCAGGTAAGGAGAAGTGAGAGCCAAGAGGTACAGTAGGTGACTCAAGCTGAGATACGAGTGGACGGCCGACTGTGGCAGCCTGTCTAATTTGGCAGGCGTTATCACCGGGGTCCAGGGTTCTTCCGATCGATCAAGAGATAGAAGGAGATTAGATGTAGTCACTTTTCTCTCCCTCTCTGCTTCAGTACACACACACACACACACCCACACACACAGAATAGTGTGAGGGCCAGACAGCATGAGAGCATTTAATTGCATGGGAATGGAGTCATCTTAATTTCCCTTCGGGACAGAAAGAGAGACAGATAGGGAGAGAGGGCAGGGGTTGGAAGTGTGTGTTGTGACATTAAGATGTCTGGTAATATGAGCTGGGGATCAAGCTGCTGCTTAAACACACCTCCGGGCCGGGTAGAACGGGCACGATGGAGGCTCAGGTTCAGCGCTGCTTGCTTGAACCGGTGTGTGTGGGCGTCTTGTGTGTGCTTTTGTTGGTGTGGCAGGAGCAGTTGTGTGTTCTTTTATTAAAAGCGGTGTATGGTAGGTTTATGATCATCAAACACTTTGATCAATCTAACTAAATATCAGTATGCAGCCATGTGTTTACCTCTTTCTTTTCGGCGTTGAAATCACGAGCGATCGTGCCCCCACACTTATACAAACACACACATACGTGAGTGCACTTTGATCAATAGCGCTAATCACATCAGAAAACAGCAGACGAGCGGGTCTGTGAGCCCTGTGAGGGGATTACACACAGTGTGAAGGGATCACACAGAACAGGTGTGAGGGGCCTCGGGTAATCAATAGGACTAGAGGCAATTAGAGGGAGAGGTGAGTCTTCAGATGGAGACAATGTCATCCTCTCTTTGTCTCTCTCCATGGCTTCATTGAGGGCTCCATTAAAGATCCGCTCAAGACCCTTTGCGGGAGAGGTCTCCCAAGGACCCTTGACACACTTCAACACCAATAGAGTCGCAAATAAACTTAGAGACTGGAGGCTAAGCGTGCTCTCCCTCAGCAATTTCCTTTAATGGTGGTCTCCAGAGGGCTGTCGGCAAGGAGAGTGTTTGCACAAGTCTGTTTTCTTGTTGTCGAGTGTTAAAAGAGACTTATGCTCATTCACAGCTCTGTATTTCTATTCTAGGACCCGCTATGCATTATTCACAGTTCAAAAAGAGTCTTTATTTGTCTCCTCCTGCCTGTAATGGAGCCCCTCTGACTGAAACAGGCAATATTAGCTTGGGCCCACTTTCCTCTGATTGGCTGAACACCCTGTTAAGAGGCAGCGCACCTGCCGCTTGTGAGCACTGCCAAATCCATCCGTACATGTTCGAGCTCAGATCCAATCCAGAGTATGAGAGTGGAACAGCACAAACACCTACGGCAACAAAGATTACAGCAGGACATCTCTACTCTCTGTTCTTATTGTATCACGTAACAGTGGATTCAGTCTTTCAATCACAATCCGTATATAAAACATGACAGTTAGTAGCTGTACATGTTGTTGGTGGTTTGGATCACTTTCAATAAAATAAACAGCTGGAGGGAGACGGCTTAACTTTTCAAGCAGCAGTTTTCACAACCACAACACTTCCTGTCTCAAAGTCACATGCCGCTAAACTAACCAATCAGAGGCTAGAAGGACTTGGACTGAGGTAAATAAGAGGAAACCTACAGAGATGGATTCAGGAGGTTACTTAATTCTTTAAAGATGCATGTTTAAATATTTAAACCTGTAAATAATAATTGTGTAAACATAAATATGTAAATAGATAACTGTATAAACACTGTACATATTTATTTTAGTAAGTTAACTCTATACAGTATAAATTAACATCTACACCTTACATATATATAATATCTCCTTTCAGTGTGATCTGGATGAAGGTTCAACTATACGTGTATATAAAACTGATTTTCAATCAAAAAGCTTCCATTCTAATAGTACTTATCTGTTGGATCTTTGCCAGCCACACAGAGCTAAAGCCTTCTTTTGACCCTTTCTGAGAAATGTTCTCCTGCAAGCATTTATATGAATATACAATGAATCATTGGTATCACCAACTGCATCAGTAGTGTTTAGCATTGAAGCTCTTCTTGCTGCTGACTGAAAATGTGATCATCATCCCAGACATGAGGTAAAACAGTGACTCCCAACCAGGGCTATAAAGCTCGGGGATATTTCTTTAATTACTGGGGGGGAAGTGGAAAAATGATGCATTCATGGCTGTTGAGACAATTTATCACCAGCTTTGTCTAGCCAATACGACAATGTAGTACTGGAGTCAACAAAATATTTTTAACCAGTATCAGACTGAGCTGACAGCAGTCAGAAGTCGTGCCCTAACATTGTACTGTTGCCTCCTGGTGTTCTCACTGAAGCATGTTT
Source organism: Seriola dumerili (assembly GCF_002260705.1). Lineage (NCBI taxonomy): Eukaryota > Metazoa > Chordata > Actinopteri > Carangiformes > Carangidae > Seriola > Seriola dumerili. The sequence continues at coordinate 373,309 of NW_019174422.1, read as the reverse complement.
GAACTGGGACATGAGCGTTTATATGACAGGGCACACGTAGCGCTGCAGAAATGCTTTCTTGTTACATCTAGGGGAATTAATCACCACCGAGACTTACAGCTCTGCCAGCTACTAACAGGCCACAACATACACTAAGTGCCGTTGGTCAACCCCCCCCTCCCCCTCGACTGGACTGGACTTTCTCTGGTCTATTGCCAAACCACGTGCTGACGACTCACAGCTCAGCACTGGTTGCAGGCCGTTTCGCCTTCCTCCTCCTCTCTCTCTATCTGTCTCCCTCTTGATGTTTGGCAACCGATCCATAGGTCAAATGGCAACCTGTGACCCTGGCTCTTAGTAATTCAGCGATTATGAACCTTTGAAGTGAACGAGCAAACTGATAAGTGATTTTAACCCCTAGTCCCCTCATAGAAATACTGTGGATGGATGCTTTCTAGGTGATTTGGCCTTGTTGTACTGAATAAACAAAACAATCCCTGACCCTGATTTTTGCGCCAATGTAGCAATGCAGCTGGAAGCATGGAAAACAAGTGCAGAAATACAGTATGTTAGTGTAGATTAATCTCCTGCATTAGTCCATTAACTGCTTATCCTGTTGCAGATAATATGCCTCCTGGTAGTTGAGCTTATCTTTTAAGGACATACTCTCAGAAAATATATACAGTATGTTTTTGTACCCCACCTCCTTAACATGGCGTCACTGCAACACCACTGTGGTGTTGCCATAACATCAGCACTTCAGCAAATCTAAGGCATCACCTGGGGGAGTACCATCAAGCTCAGAGGGCATCAAAGGCGAACCACCTTCTGAGCGAATATTCTCAATTATGTAGTCGGCCATTAGTTAGCATAGCATCTCCTTAGGGAGTGTTGCTGATGATTTCCTGCCTGGTATAAGAACTGAAGTGTTTTGTGCTGAATAATAAGAGGTCCAGTGGACTGTTTTAATGTGACAGTGCTTGGATAAGTGACACCAGAGGTTCTCTTTTTGCTGGATAGGCCGTTCCTATATTCCTATAGCTTGTTAAGCTCTGCATAATTAGTTACACACTGTTAATGTATTTTTATGATGTATTTGAGTATATAATAAAATGTGAGTCCCCCGAAGTAAAATAATCCAAGATGATTCTGAAACATTAATGTTCAAATTGGCCACTTTTTATGATGTAACTGATGCACCCGTGAACCACACCGGACTCAGGATGAACATATTTTAACAAAAGGGAGGATGGTGGTTTTACTGTGAAGAATAAAGCAAAACCAACAGTGATTCCGCTGGTCTTCAGTGGCACAAAGTTCAGTTCACACAGATTAAAAGCAGCTAGTTCATGCTCTTCCATTTTTAATAAACTGGTCCGATATTCTTTTTTCTGTCAAACCTCCTCCATCCACCACCCTTCCCCAGCCCCCAACCATGGCCACTTCACAAACTAAATAAATTACTGTTTACTACTATAGAGTCACAGACAGAGATGACTGCTAACAGTCTAGAAAAGCCAATTTGAGTATATGTGTATATGCTGTGAGTTTGACTGTTGACTCTTTCTTAATGATTTCGTGTGATCATCATTCACTCGCAGATATTTTAAAAGACTGGTCAGATGCTTTAACTCAACGTTTCAAACGTGTTGCTGATGTGACTGATGTTCTGACTTGTTTTTCAGCATTAATCTGCACTGAATTGTTCATAAAAGTCTTGTCGTGTTGATGTTCTGGCTTCAGCTTAACAAGTCGCTGCATTGTTTGTACTGTCAGCACCAGACACTGGACACATTCCGGGTGCCATAAATCCTGAGGTGCCGCCGTAAAGGCAAGGCAAGTTTATTTATATAGCACCATTCAGACTCAAGGCCATTTAAAGTGCTTTACAGAGGCATGGAAATACATTAAAAGTAGAAACATTAAGATGACATTAAAATAACATTTAAAAACAATAAAAACAAATGCTTGGTTCTAATTCTGGGAACACTGAGTAAACCTTTCCTAGTTGACCTTAAGGGTCTGAAACCAAGAACATTTTGTGCTTAATAGACAAGAAGTAGGATTTTAAAATCTGCCCTTTTACACACAGGAAGCCAAAGCAGTGATTTTAAGGAGCGGTGTGATGTGCTCCACTGTCTTGGTTTTAGTGAGGACTCAGGATGAGCTGCAGCTGAGACCTGTGAAGACACCATTCCAATAGTCAAACCTGCTGAAAGTAAATGCATGAATAAGTTTTCCTGTACCCTGTTTAGACAGAAACCTTTCATTCTTGCAATGTTCATTAGATGGTAGTAGGCTGCTTTTGTAAGTGTCTTTTTGTGGCTGCTGAAGTTTAGGTCCAAGTCTATAACTACACCAAGATTTCTGGCTTGACTTGTAGGTTTTATGTAGGTGTCATGGATTCAAGGTGAGCACTGACTTTTAATCTTTCTTCTTTGGGGCCAAATACAGTTATTTCAGTTTTTTCTGTGTTCAATTATAGAGGATTCGGGCACATCCAGACATTGATTTGTTAAATGCATTTACTCAGTGAGTGTAAGGGATTGTAGTTACCTAGTGACACTGTTATGTAGAGTTGTATGTCATCTGCATAAAACACAGTTCTTCTTTTGATGCTTTTTTCACTCAGTTGACTGTTTAAGAAGAATGAGCATGCTCAATGAACGACCCTTCATGCCTAATAACCCCATATCAAAATCAGTGTTGGAGCACTACGCTCATATACAGGCACTGCTTTTCTTTATTGAGCCATTAAGACAAGTCTGAGAGGACAGAGCATAGGAGAAAGAAGAAATGAGCAAAGTTCCAGTGGAGTTCAATCCTCAGCCAGAAGGGATTCTAAAGTTCAAAAATGAAATATCACAATATTCATTTAATAAGTGAGCAGAGCACTGACAAGACCAAAAAAATATTGCTTTAGGCAGAGAGATACATCAACCACTGGTGATAGAATCTGTCTAGAGGATGGCAGAGTTTAAACATTTCTTTATACGTAGAGCAGAGGGGTCGAAAGTGGAGATAAGGTTTTAACGAACCAGTTTAAGGCCTCTGCCTTCGCCTTAACTGGTCTTTTAGTGCCCTCATGCAAATGCTTCAAATCTTTATCAGTCTTTGAAGTTTAGGGAAAGTTACAACATCAGTAAAGGGGGTTTCTGATTGCAGAATGATTAGTTAAAGCCTGTTGTGTATAAAATCCTCATGTACTCTCATAGTCCCAGAGGTTGTGGTTTTAAAAGCTTGATGAAGTCCATTTCAGCACAAAGAGAGGAACCATCCTGTATAGGTAAGTGGTCCAAGACCCTCACCCACCTCCATATGTGGCCATCACAAGTGTGAGTGCAGTTTCCTTTTAAATGTTTTTGTACCTTGCAGCACTTACACTAGAGCGCCAACCACATTCAGAAGTCAGACCGAGACTGTAAAAACAAAGTGTTTCTTGCAAACCACTGTGAATTATAATTTAAGCACAGCGTGATCTATAAATTAAATTTGGGTTTTACTGCAGTAGAAAGTCAATTTCTACAGCAAGAACTATTCCAATACAACCTCTGTTAATGAACTACATCTGCAGTCTGAAATGTAACTAAACCAAAGTATAAATGCTACAGAGCAACAGCTTCTTTGACTGTGGCAAAAAACAAACAAATTGACAGTGGTTCAGAAAATGTCTTTAGTCACCTACCGAGAAGGAAAAGATGAAAGTTAGAAAAAAGTAAAGAACAAAAGAACAAAGTGAGAAGAAAAAGACACTGAGACGAGTAAACAGACATGAGTGAAAGGGCTTATAAAAAGAAGAATAATGGGAAAAAGAGACTGAATGATACTCCAGATTTACTGTCAGCACTTCAGTGATTGGCATTTCAAAGAGCTTCAAAGAGAAAGGCAAGATATTCAGATGTGGTCACATTATGATATCCCTGTGATGAAGAGCAATTTTTGTAATTTCAGAGAAAATATCCTATTCTTTTCTTTGACTGACAGGGAAATAACTGTCTGCTTGTCTCTCCGTGATCTCTGTCTGACTGTCAACTGTGTCCCCTGCTTTGCATGAGAGGAAAACTGGATCATTTTCTCTGAGATAGATGTGCCTCATTTGTCCAGTGTTATCACCAAAGAGTGCACCTTGAAAGTAATTATGAACAAAATGATGGTGAAAGCAGTTCAACAGTAATATGTAGTGACTCAACCCATTCAAAATGGTGGGTGAGATCACTCCACACACAAGATCACAACAGAGCCATTGAACTCAGTTTCCCAGGAAACTTCCCCTTTTCATACATGGGTGTGAAGCTCACCCACGCACCCAGTTTCCAGCTGCTATTGGTCACTGTGCAGGGTGCAGCAGGAACTCAACTCCTTTGTCAATGTAGTTGTATTGATTTGGTGACTGTATCCACTGAGCTTTATTGTTATAGTTAGGTTGCTGGTTAGCCACATCCAGCACTGGGTTGTGAACCTCTCTTTTAACTGGACACCTTTAACCTATATGAATCAGCCTGAAACAAAGAAGCCAGTAGCCATGCTGTCCCAGCAGCCATCTTTGGTCCTCTGTCTTATAGTCTCCTTTGTTTACTGCTATCTTGTGTATGGCCTTCCTTTGTTTACTGTTCACGCCACCATTTAGAATCAGCCATTTTGACTCTAACTCCAGTTTCCTCTTTGGAAGTCAGTAGTGACATCCAATATGTGCTTCCTCTGGATTACACTACATGTGCAAGTAATCAAACAAATGACATGCTTAAAATGTTTAATCCAAGTCCTGGTAGGAAATCCAAGACAGATATGGCGAAATTAGTGTCGTCACTTTTTGGGGTTAGATTTCACTGTAGCTGAATTCTTGCTGGAAGATTAGTGTGCAATGCTATGGCCGGCTCAGGTACTGAGACGTCCTGTGCAATGTTGCACACGTACAGTGACAAGTAACAAATTAAAGGAAAAACCTGAAAAATGAGTGGAGAAACAGGATGAAAAGGCTCCCATTCATTGGGCAGGAGGGGTCACTGAGTGTTTGATGGATATGAAAATGATGTGAATCATATCTTATGGCTTTTGCAGATCTCAACCCAACTGAACACCGATGGTAGATTTTGGGCCGATGTGTTAGACAGCGCTCTCTGCCACCAAAACACCAAATGAGGGAATAGCATTTGGAAGAATGGTGTTCACCCCTCCAGTAGAGGTCAGAGAATTGTAGAATCAATGCCGAGGAGCACTGAAGCAGTTCTGGCAGCTTGTGATGGGCCAGCATCTTACTAAGACACTTCATGTTGGTTTTTACTTTAATAAGTCTGTAAATAAAGCGGTGTCCAAAAGTCTTGAGACCACTTGGCTATTCAACTGTATGTCAACATCATTGTTGATCAATTCATTAAGGATGAAAAGTCATCTTCCATTCTGAGGTATTTTTTTCATTCATGCTACTTTCCCCATTTCAGTTTCACTTCAGAGCTGCTGACACTTGACAGCCATGATGTGTCCAACCTGGCTCCTGTCTGTCTGATTAGTTGTCAACAGTTCAGTGGGTTTACAGACATACTTTGGTGGAGCTCTCTGCTCTCAGTCTCTGGGGGTTTAAGCAAGTATTTGTCCATTCACTGTTTGAGAAACTGGCTGTGTGACAACGCTTGCAGATAGAAAGTTGAGCTATTAAGCTTGTGAATATGCGTCCCATAGTATTGTCACTGACAAGTAGAGTTGAGCTGTGGGGCGCCAGCAAAGATTGTAGGTTTTCCTTTATTGAAGAACAAAAATGTTTTCCAGGGCTGAGAGCTACACCAGCTAAACCACAGCGTAGCCACATGAGAACCAGCAATGCTCTTGTTGTTTCCTCTTCCTCCTCCTTCCTTCTATTCCTGCAGTCATGTCATCTTTACTGTAGATATGCAATATTTCATTTATCCTCTGCCCAGGCACTGATCTGGGGCCTGCACATTGATTGCTGATAAGGAGACTGGAGTGCATGTTGCGACCATGAACTCAGGACAGTTGAAAGCGAGGTTACACCACAGAAATTGGGGCTGATACTTGCTGCAGGGGACTTTGGGTTCTACTGCAGAGGTTCAGTCCACCCACACAGTCACATGGAAACAGTGTTCTTAGGGTGACCATATTTTCAAACCCACAAGCCAGAGCCGTTGATGCCATGTATTGTTACAGCTAACTGTTAGCATAATGACAGAAGGTCAGATGGAACTACTAGCGTCATTGCCATTGACGCTTGCCTATGACTCATAGGCTAGCAACAACCTTGACGACGACACATTGATTAACTGACGCACATAAAGACTAGTAATGAATTCAGAGGCATGGAGCCTTGTTTATATTTGTGTATGGCGTTAGGTAATAATGAGGGGAACAGAACATGATAAACTGAAAACAGGTATAATATAATAATTTATTTGCTGTAATTGCTGCAAAGTGAATGTTAAGCATCATGATGCTGCGTGACGAAGCAGTTGATTTTGTGTCAGACACAACAAGATTTAATTCAGTACACAGTCATAGAGGAAAGTTCAATGTTGGATGTTGCTCTAGTTTATACACGTAAGAATGAAAAACTGCCAGAGTTCATGCAGTTTCTTTAGGAGTGTTTTTTTTTTTATAGATATCAACACAGTGCGAGACAGACATGATGCATCTGAGGCAGCGGGCACCAGGTCGTGGTGGAGCTAGATTTACTTTATGTTATGACACGTCAGATGCTGCGCTCTCTCTGTCTCTTTCACAGCTTATCAGCTCTCCCTGTATCAGCAGGCTGTGTATCAGAGAACAAAAGAACACACACAAGACTAGCAGACAATGGATTCATCTTGCTTACTGACTGGGACTTGACTATGAAGAGGCTTTAGCCATAGAAGAAAACCCAGTGATAACAGACCTTAAAGCGAAGAGGAAATGTATTTCTGTTTGAAACAGGATGTAGGGATCATGGATAATTAAGGGTGTGGCGGGGGGCACATCATGTAGACTATATCATGAAGTAAACACTAAAACATGCCTTTTGAGTCAAAGTAAACAAGATGTGATGTTGATTGATTCAAGAAAATAAAAAAAGTGTACTGTTATTTATCTGATTATTAATTAAAATACACATTATGTGTATGTAAAACTTGGTGAGATCAAGCTCCATGAATCACTGAACCAGTCCAACAAAGTGGTTCGAGAAAAGGTTCAGTTCTTCATGCTTCATTCTATCAGAGCGACACATACTGACCAGAATGTAAAGTAGGCGTATTCTAATCATACCTTTTATAGTAATTACTGTAAAGAAAATATATTTCAATCAATTTAAAGCATTTATAATAACAGTACACTATAAGAAATAACAAGGAATAAGATCGTGAAGAAGTGTCGTCAAACTGGAGAAGTCTTGGGGGAACCATTGCAATTACAACCAGTCAATGCCAATCAGTGTTATAAACCAAAAACGATAAAATCCATAGGTCAAACGGCCACCAAAAGCAGTCACGTGGTGCAGACGAGAAGCGAGGCCTCACTTCATCAGTTACATCACACGACTAAACCGATACGCACGTCGATACGCACACGCTGCAAAGTCTCGACCTCTCACGTAACATCATTAGGCAACAAGTTGAACGAGTTATTGTTTATGTCATTGGTTCCTGAGATCCATTTGGCATTCATTTGGAGTTGAATGTGAATCTGTGGAATGTATCTCTCCCTTTAGCTGCTAAATGCTCTTCTATGTTCACCAGCTAGTGAACCAAGCTACTGCTGAAGCTACGTAGCGTGGAGGGGATCTGTAGAACTGGGTGATGATTCTCTGTGGGTTTGTTACTCTGAGACATTACTTAGTCATTTGACCCGTTCCTAACATGAAAACATTAATTAGTCTTGCAATATTATCAGTGACGCTATGAGTCTGGACAGATTACACTTGATAATGATCATTCTCTCTGAGGTTTACTGTTGCATCATCTTCTCCTCTGTCCGCTCTGTCTCTGACAAAGCATCCACAGTGCTGCTCCTACAGGTCCCCGCGGAGCGTGATAAATCATATTGCCACAGTCCTATTCAGATTATAGCATAACATTAGCTGTGGTCATCTTTGACCTAGCATCGATCAGCAGCTATTGACCCACATGCTCTGTCCAGCTGGGCTCTTGTGTTTGGCCTCCTGTGCCACGACGGAGCCCCATGGGGATCAACGCTGCTGCTCTCAGCCTTTCACATGCAGGGTCTAAATGACTGACCTGACCTGGATCCACCAATTCAGATCAATAGGCAGCGAGCCAGAGCCACTGACTCACACTGCTATCTGCCGGCTCACCCCGGGAGGGAGCCCGGACTCTGAACTATCCGTCATGCGGCTTTTGCAGGGATGTAAATGCCGCCCTGTGCCTTGGAGCTCTACATGTTTGATGCAGTCTAGAGTTTAATGGGGCTTGGTTAATATTTCAGTGCAGCTGGAGTAGTATAAAGACATCAGTGGACAACAGAAGGGAAGAAAACACGGGAGGAGGGGAGAATAAAATCAGCGTTTTTCAGCTTTTTATGTGTCATGAAATTTATGAATTAATTTGTCATTAAAGATGATTTGTATGGTGCGCTCAGACAACCACTGCCAAAGAAGCGACATATCAGCTTTGACATAGCACTTTAACTGGCCTAGTTGTTCTAAAAATAAACATGGCTGTCACTAATCCTTCTATAATGCCCCTTCCTGAGCCAAGTTTAGCTCCACGCGATTCCATTTTAGACTTCTCCCAGAGGTCTACGTTCAGACAACACACCAGCTGTTATCGGATTTTCATTACAGAACCAATATACTGCAGTCCCATGCATATATCTACCAACAGCACCAGCTCCGTGCTGCGTACAAAGCCAAATAAAAAGCAGCAGGACAGGCTGCGTAGAATGCAACATCACTCATATCAACCAGTATCAAAAGACAGCATCTTGTAGTTCTCTCTCATCCCTCTCAGCATCCATCCATTTTTTCCTTCATCCATTCATCCCCTTCACTCTGAATCATTCCTCCACCCTGTCTAAAAGTGAAGCTCTTTCAAAATGAATTGCTGCAAACAGTTTGTGTTATGGAGGCATTTACAGCCCTCAGTGTTACTACTACTAATGACTTCATATTTGTTTCTAATGATCAGGTTTTAGTTATTTACACTAGGGATTGACTGATATGTTTTTAATATCGTTAATATATTATTATTATCACCATATAATATATACGTTTTGCCCCTCCCCTTTTAAAATGTGACCTTAACTCAGAGACATTTTACCTGACTCACTTTGTTCTTTTTTTCAGAGAACATTTTCACTCAGTGATTTTACTTCTACTGTAATAAATGTCTTTTCAGTAGCAGTAGTTAGTGAGCGTTCACGTGCTGACGTCAGCGTGGTGTCTCATCTCCAGTCTCTGCAGTGTCTGTTATCGGTAGAGTTTATTGCTGCTCTGTCTGAACACAGGTGATGCTTCCTTCTTCTTCATCTGTACATTCACCTCCGTTCGTTCTCTGCATTTCATTTTTCCTCCTCTCCTCACCTCTCTCACCTTTACTTTTGTTTTTCCCTGTTTGTCAACTCCATTTCCTCCTCAGCTTTCTCTCTTTCATTTTTACGGTGCCAACTTTTTTTTCTTTTCTTTTCTTTTTTTTTTTTTTTACTATTCCTTGTCAGCTCTTTCTCTGCTCTCCAGCCATTTCCTCTGTCTTTCTCTCCCATATGTAATGACTTGTGTCCTGCACCCGCACCATCATAAATATTAACACCACAACACAATAGATGCTATTTATGTTGCAATTGCCCTCCTCCCTCTTTCTCCTGCCTCTCGCTTTTCTTACACTCTTTTATTCTTTTTGTTCCTTTTTACACACACACACACACACACACACACACACACCCTGATTCCTCCTTTTCTTCGATAGCTGCAGATGAGACACCACAAGCCAGACATTGGAGATTGATGCAGGTGTGTGTGTATGTGTGTGTGTGTGTGTGTGTGTGTGTGTGTGTGTGTGTGTGTGTGTGTGTGTGAAATGACAAATGAGGAAAAAGGAAGGAAGGATGGATGAGTTACGCTGGAGATAGAGGAGGAGCGAGTTTTATAATCCTGTGTGTGTGTATGCATGCTATGAGTGAGTAAGAGTTATGGATGATAAATAAGTACACAATAAAAAAAAGTTGAAAAATTGACTTGCATCTACGACAAATAATGTGTTACTGCTGTAAGTGTGTGTGTGTGTGTTGTGTCACCTAATACAGACCTCTATGTTTCTATGTTATTGAGCTGTTTCTCATGATAGCTCGCGTATTTGCGCCAAAACTGTTAATTTGATGAATTACATGTCATGGTTAGCAAGAGTTTTGTGTGTGTGTGTGTGTGTGTGTGTGTGTTGGTAACTACCCACAGCCAGGCTCGTAGCCCTCTCTGAGGATTATTCTTGGCACTTCAGTTCCAACTTCACTTGATAGGGAACACGGAATAAATCCATAAACTTCAAAGGGAAGTGGAAGTGTTGAGGAAACACAGCAGCAGCTAATTTTAATCCCTCATCCCCAGGCAGATAGATTATTTGTTAACTACATTAGTTACATTTATGATGTAATTCATGTATTTCAGAGCAAGAATGACATATGTTTTATATTTTTTAAAAAGTCGAGAAGCTGAGCTGTATTTTGGGTTTTTTCTTCAGTTATGAAAATGACATGTTTTTTGCCCCCAGATGTGATGCTGGTCACACTGGATCCAGTCAGGTGGGCTCACAGTTCTGTTAAAGGTGGAGTAAGTGATTCTAATCCAGTCAATATCTGCTCTCAGTATGTGGCTGTCACCCACTAGGGTTGTGCTAATGAACGCTGATATCGGTGATTGATGATCATCAGATCGATGGCTGATAGCTCATGCCTTCGCAAATGTCAAGGCAATATTTGACTCGTTTTCCCACTAATGTAGTAACTTATTATTATTTGTAGCATTAAATTAATATTAAATTGAATTTGCCCTGCCGCAGTTTAACATACATCACCAGATATAACTGATGCAACACACGTGCGCGCACACACTCCGACCAGCTGATGGGCACTGAAGCGCTGCTTTTTGTGTGTAGGAGCTGCGCTGTGATTAAACACATGGTGGAGATCGACAGACAGACGGAACACCTCATTTAGTTTGGTTTCTGATCCTGCTGCTTTTTAAGGTTGTAAAAAGAACTTTTGGAGTCATTGAGAGAGAGACAGAGAGACAGACAGAGAGAGAGATGGAAGTCATGAACAGCTTTTCCTACTCGCCTCCCCGTGCTGATTTTAACTGAATATTGCAAATGCTCCTGTCATTAAACTCGTCATGGCGGGAGCGAGGGAAGGTAAATCAGGCACATGCTAATGGATAGCGCCAACTCAAGGTTCAGCAGAGGAAGGAGAGGGAGCATTGGACCTGCTCATGTTTTTGGTGAACTAAAGGCATCAGTTTACAACTAATGAACGTGAATTCGGCAAAAAACATCAGAAGAATAACAATTGTTTTTTTTTTTTTTTTTTTTTACAACAAACAAAAAACAGCATGTACCACAAACATTGTTCTACTGCAGCGCCCGAGGGTTTACGGCTCCATGCCTGCGTGTCTGGCGTGGCTGGTGCTGGCCATTCACAACCGGTGCAGAACAGGGAAACCTGACTGTTTCAGTAAAACAACGCTGTCTGTGGTTCGATAGCTGTATGTACATTCATTCATTTCAGATCGGGCAGTGGCAATGAATGGGGGCTTGGGGGGGTGGATGGGTTAGGAGTATTTTAATTTAAATGTGTGTGTACTGAACTTGTGAGGTGTGAACATGCACAACATATACTGTATGTGTTGTGTTTTCTTGATCTTGGTTTGGGCTGAATTATTTCATACAGTGGAACTGATACAGTGACACAGAGTAGCAGAGACATAAATTCAAATTATTACTTTAACAAAGAGGCAGTCTGGGGTATTGTTACAAAATATCTTCTCATACTCATTATGACTACTCTGTTATCTTACTCTCTTTCTCTAACACACACACTCCCTCATCCACACTCAAGTCAATTTCCGTCATTCACAATCTCTCCTTTCTTCACCCTTTTGCCGTCTTCCAGCGTCTCTCTCTCAGTTTTCCACTTATCTTTCCTCAATTCCATGGCAACGGACTGGAGGAGGAGGAGAAAAGAAACTCGGGTCGAAAGAGAAAGAGAGAGATAGAGAGAGAGAAAGAAAGAAAGAGACAGAGGGGGAGAGAGAAGTGATTAAAGCCAAGATCTAAAAGTGGAAAATTGATCTTTTTCTTCAAGACTCTTCTTTTGACTGCAAACGGCACTGAATATAAATTGATAAATTTGCCAGGCTGTACTTGCTATGACACCCAAGGCAAGCCGGGAGTAAGATATGGCTCCCTGGTATAGACACAGCAAGCAGAGGAGGTCTTAGAAGAAAAGAGCATCTGGGATTACACCTAGTTTCAAATGTCACTTATACAGAGAGTTGGAAAGTGATCAATATATCACTTGATCGCATTTGATTTATTCGTTTATTGTTTTTATTTTGGCTATATTGTAAATGAAAATTTAAATAATGGGCTAGTTTTATATCAAGTGATGAGGTTCCAGGTTTTGACTGGGTCTCTTTTGTCAGACTAGATGTGCCAACACTGGTGCTGATGTTAGAGGGCTGCCCGTTGCTGTAAGCTTTGACAGTCTGGTCATTTGCTCTGGAGGTTGATGTGTCTCAATATTATTTGTGTGAACAGATTGATAATCTGTGTGTAAATGTGTGATCTGTAAATATAAAACACCTTCCACAAATACAAAGAATACAATTTGTAAACTGATCTGCAAAGACACAAACCAATTCCAATACTAAAAACATATCTGTGAATACATTCAGTTCATTTACAAATGAATGAACAGCATTTGTGAATACCTTCCGAACATTTACAACTTACAAGATGGATGGATAGATAGATAGATAGATAGATAGATAGATAGATAGATAGATAGATAGATAGATAGATAGATAGACAGACAGATAGATCCACTTCCTGTGGCTGAGGTGTTGTATAGCCTGATGGCAGTGGGAACAAAGGATCTCCTGAACCTCTCTGTTCTGCAGCGCAGTGAGATGAGACGTTTGCTGCAGCTGCAGCTGCTTCTCTGTCCTGCCAGAATGTTGGGAGGATGGTTGGTATTGTCCAAGATGGCCTCCATCTTACATTGCATGCATCTCTCCACAACAGTCCAGAGTGAGTCCAGACTCCTGCCAAGCACAGACCCAGCCTTTTTGACCAGCTTGTCCAGTCTCCTTGTGTTCGTATACACTGTGATGATGATGAAGAGTCATTGTAAACAGATCACATTTCCTACCCATCCAACCTGTAAAGAGATAACTGGTGTCGTTTCTTTACCATTGAGTTTATTGTAATCATTCAGTCAATTTGTTGTTGACAGCATAATTGGTATTTTCTACATGAAGGCTGTAATCAGTTGGCAGCTATCTTCATTAATCCTGTACAGATACTGGAACAGCCAACTTTGTAGATGTTATTTTTTTGTCTGTGTGTGTGTGTGATGAAAATTAAATATAATGAAAAAAAACTTACAACTTAACTTACAAGGTTTTTTTCTATTCAATTTAAAGAAAAAATAAAACAGCTCTCCTCCTCTCTTGTGTGTGTGAGAGGTTTGGTCCTAGAAAAGATCTACCAAACACATATTGGAGAGAAGGTTCAAAGTCAACTTTCACTCTCATCCGTCCCAATCGGCTCCACAGCAAGAATCAAAGAGTTATTAGATGAAAACATGACGCTGACAGCACAAAATACCAGCAGTCACTTGCCGAGCCAAGCTGTCAGTCTGTTTTCAGACTAACAGGTGAAGGCTGCCTGAAAACCTGCTTCACTACCTCACATGGTGCCAAGCAGATGTTGCTTTATTTTGAAATAGCATGTCAATGTGGAGAGTGGAAACGGTCTAGTTTGTAATATCGAGCTGAGACAACACAAGACGTTATTGCAGCATGTTCTGCACAACTGTACATCTATTGGAAAGGATTTCCCAGCTTATTTCCTCTTATCCGTCCTGATCTACATTTTAGAGAAAACACATCCACACATGCATCACTTTGTCTCCAGAATCGGAGCCTTGAAAATTGCCAATTTTCCCCCCACACAGTATACTTCATATTTTTTCCTCAGCTTCGTCAATTTGTGCCTCTGTGGCTCCGGCTAAAATGCTCTCGTAGGATGAGGGAGGGCGGAGGGGATGACAAAGTGCATTATGGTTCAATTACGGCCTCCAATATAGAAGACTGTTGTCACTTAGTCTGGGAAATTACATGTGACTTGAAGAAAAGAATAGAAAAAATAGAAGGCTTTGTGCAGCAGTGCTTTGTCTTACTACAGGATGCATTATAAGGTCAATTATCAGACATAATGCCTTCACTAAATCTTTGTGATGCATTCAACCTCTGTGGATTTTCATTACTTGCATCTGTGGTTACATTTGGACACTTTCTACTGAGGAAATATCCCATATGAAAACTGTTGACAGTGTTTTCTGTGGATTATACAGTATGGAAGCCAATCTCCACCAATGTGGTAAAGAAAAAGGTCCTGTAAGTGATTATTATGAGAAACCCTCAAAGTAATGACTCTTGGTTTAATGACTTAGTATCTCAAAATATAGAGAAACTTTCTCCAAATAATGTTCTCAAAATCTGCACAGCTCTATGTTTCCTTATAACTTATACAAGAAAGTAAGTGTTATTTCAAGAAAATGTCTCATTATAATGACTTTTTTACTTTTTTTTTTCATTACACTGGCGGAAATGGGCTTCCATAACACAGAGGAAAGAGATAATACTTTGGGGTTTTTTAAAATATTTTTTTTCTTAATTTTGTGAACACCTCAAACGGCACCATATTCACCTCAAGTACTGGAGTGATTGCAGTATCTCTAAACCTGGACGACTAATAGCAAAACTGTCTGCACTGCAGAATAACACAAGTGAAATAAATATATTCTTTTATAATTTGGGTGAAACAACCCTTTTCAAACGCTGTAATGAAGTATCATTCTTAGAGAAAGTGAATCAAGTGACTCAGAAAGCATTGGCTGTTAAAACTGACAGGCAATAGTCAAATAAGACGGATAAACAGACAAAGCAGTCAGACCATAATCACTGCATATCAAATATAAACATCAGTACACAGTCACTTGATAGGGTTGAGGCGCATTTACTGATATTGTAGAACACATCCATCCAGTGTTCCGAACACTGGAAACCCAAACTAAAGACACCTTCAGTGGATCAACAGCTGGCTCAACGCGTTTGTGTTTCTGGCATCTCAGCCAACAGAAGGTGATCAGACATCTTTGAGTTGTAGTTAGGTTGTCAGGTTGTCCGTCCGTCCACCCTATTCTCGTGGAGACGATATCTCAGCAACACCTTGATGGATTTTTTTGACATTTGGCACAAACATTCACTCTGACTCAAGGATGAACTGATTAAAATGGTCAAAAGTCAGTGTGATCTCACAAAACATTTTTTAGCCAGTCAAGACTTCACTCAGCATTTATGACAAAAGTCCACACTAATGGTTAATGTTATATATATAACTCCGGATGAACAGGGATGTAACCTGAAACTAGTCTGAGCGGAGGAGGGATACGACTACGAGGAGGTGATTCTAGTTACCTTGTGAGTCTGGGTGTGTATCTTCATGGCAACATGTGGTCCTGAAGAGACCTGCTGTTGCAGGAACTACCACAGGATAGGGGTTTGTGTCTGTGGACAGATGCAGTCACAAAACTTTACAGGTGTGTAGTTGAGATCACAATGAAGGCCAGGTTTGAAGATGGAAGTGGTTCTGAGTACTCATAGGGCGGAATGTCAACGTGCTGATGGGTGGTTGATGTGATGTCATCACAGGGTTTGTCTCTTGTATACTTTAGTTATTTGCAAAATTTGCAGAAGTAAACGAACAAGGTTTGATAACGATTAGAAAGGATTCAGATGAAAATATGGTATCAAACCTCATCCTGAAAAGGCATCGCCACTTATTGTGAAGTATGAATCCAATTCAAAGCTAACAAATCCACTCTGATGTCCGTTCTTTACCATGTGTGTGGCTAACAAAATAGTGGATCTTTTCTTAGAACCACTCTCATACTTAAACTACACTTTTATGCTGCCTGGCTCAGACTATCACTATGTGTATCTATGTACATTAGACAGGTCTATCTCTTCCCAAACCCTGGAGCAGACAGCCTGAGCAGCCTCATGACAGCTGCATCTACAATCTCTGCTACATTTGGTGCCGCCTGCTCGGCAAAACTCACGTTGGCTACATCAGAACGATCTTTATTTTAAAGTTGTTTGCTCCCTTTCATTTGAAAATGTAAAATGTAGCAGCTGCGGGAAGAAGCATCAACACGAGTATTCACGTTTGGCAGCAGGGAAAGTGCAACACTGAAGTGGATGGATGTTTCAAGGTCTGGATAAAAAAAATAAAAGCTTCCTAGTGGCTTTCAAAATGTGAAAGATACAGATTTGTTTGGTTAGATTCACACCATGAAGGTTTGGCTTAGATTATTGATTTGCTCAGTTTGATCAAGTGAGGTGATATTAATATTAAGACCTGGGTTGAACCATATAACCACACAGGGTCTGTGCCCTCCTGCATAAGAGCTGCAGTGTGGTTCATTATGGATGGATGTAACGACAGAAAATTTGCATTAATGCTGCAGGCTGAATTCAATTTCTTCAATTTCTTTCCTTGCTCGTCTCTTTTTCTTCTCTCCCTTCTGATTTTCTCTTCTCTTTCATTGTCGCAGTCTCTTCTCTTCTTTCTTTGCTTTTTGCTCTCTTTCTATTTAGCTCCTTTTATTCCGCCCTTACTTTCCTCTATCCCCTCGATTCTGTCTGTCATCTGCTCCCCGTCTCCCTTCAGTCTTCTTTTTCTCTATCTATTAGTGTGTGTGTGTGTGTGTGTGTGTCAGTTCTCCACATGCCCCTCGTTAGTTCTCAGCTATCTGTGAGCCAAAGGGGGAAACGAGCGCTTAGTATTTTATCACATCGTGTGTGTGTGTGTGTGTGTGTGTGTGTCCATTTGTGTCAGTGCTACACAGCAAAACTAGATATAATTGGGACCAGGCATGCAAACAAACACACACACCATGCATACTGTTGCATATAATACACATAAGCCCCTTTTATGCAGAGATCTGGCTATATTGCCATTAAGAGGACTCCTGGTTCTGCAGCCTTCGCTTGTTTACACTAAACCAAACAAGCCAGCATGATTCTGCGCCCATGTGTGATTTTTAGATATCATGCCAATGTTCTGGAATCAGAGCTGTGGTGTGCAACACAACAGTGTTGGTGTCTGTCCCACCCAAGCAGCAACCACCGAGACTGAAAAATGAAGCCAACACTGAAGAACTCAAACCTTAAGTTCCTCTAATGACCACTAGAGTCTGGCTCCAACAGTGAGTCAATCCCCATAGACTCCCATGGTAAAATGTCCAACTTTACAGCAGAAATAAACATGTTTACAGCCTGGTACAAAAACTGTTTTGGTCTCTAGAGCTAATTTCCTCCTTCACGACAACTGTTTTTATGACTCAGCTGTGGGTGAGTGTGTTTGCCACAAGCTGCCATGGACCGAAGTTTCGGTTCAATACACACCCCTTTATTCATTTTTGGATTAGCTTGGAGTTAGGGGTGGAGTAAGACACTGCCAAGATGGCGACGGTGGAGCAGCTCACTCTGAGCTTCAAAACCGCTCTTCAGAAACCTGTGAGTGACATCACAGTCTATGGTTCACACTTGAAAAGTGACAACATCATGTAATGTTTGATATATATCATTTCAAATTAATGTAAGTTTTAGTAATTGGTTGATTAAAAGAGGGACAGAACTGTCTTACTACTGTATGCTAACTGTAGCAATACAGAAGTAATACAGTTCGCATATTACTACAGTTAGCCCCCCCCCCCCCCCATGTTCATTCCTTTTATACAGTGTG